>NW_010204191.1:1263-22192 GCF_000695765.1 Mesitornis unicolor
AATGCAGCCACATGAGAGCACACCTTCAGGGAAATTATGGGATATCTGGGAAGGGGAGAATTTTTTTCTCTAGAGATGTGGCATATGCAGTCACCACTCAGTTTGCTGCTTGGGTTCCTGGTGTACCCTAATGAGGTTGCTCACTAGGAAGAAAGGGGTCTTAAGCCCCCCAGGAGAGTTTTCCTCAGGAAAAAAATGAGAGCTTAAAGCAGAAAACCTCCATCCTAAGTTTTAAACAACAGTGGCTGTAGCCAGAGATTGGCTTTTACTGACACAAATTCCCAGCAACTTGGAGGAAGACCACCACCAGTTTGGTGGCACTGAGTGGGGTTGCTTTTGCTCTTTCTGGTCCACCAGTCTTTGCCACACGTTGGGTGATGCTCAGCCAGCTGCTGAGGGCAGCCGCGGGAGCACTTCATGTGTGACAGCAGCTGCAGAAACAAACGGACTTTGATGCTGCAGCCAGAGAGGGTTTCCTGCTGGGTGAAGTGCAGGGCAGTTTACTGAGAGCACTGAGCACTCGTTTCATTCTTTGCAAAAGGGGCTTATCTGTAAAATAGTGATTTTAAAAATGCAGGTTCTGACTGAAAAAAGAGAAGGATAAAGACTAAATGGATGCTTTGGAACTTAAGGAAGATAAATTTCAGCTTAGACTGCTGCCGAAACAACTGTAACTGTTGCCAGCTATACACAGGTACTGGAGTTAGTTCTGCACCAGCTCACCTTCAAACCAGTGGACTGGGAGGCAGAAATGAGCTAGCTGAGGAAGATCACTGGTGGAGAAATTTCCAGTGGAAGTGATTTTTGATTTGCCTTTTGCTTTCTTTAATCAAGAATAACAGAGAGCATCCCTGCTATCCCTAGCAGCTTCTCCCAGCTTCCACTTTCTATGCCAGCATGTTTTTTTTTTTTTTAAAGAGAGTAAGGAAATTGTGATGTATTGTGCTATCCCTGAAGAACTCTCTATACCAGCAAGCGTAATGCAGAGATCACCAGAGTCTACATGTGGCTGTGCAGAACATGCTGCAGTGCTTGCACAGCCAGCTCACCTCTGTGGGTACAAACTTTTTCTGCAAAGAATGAAATGAGTGCTCGGTGCTCTCAGTAAACTGCCCTGCACTTCACCCAGCAGGAAACCCTCTCTGGCTGCAGCATCAAAGTCCGTTTGTTTCTGCAGCTGCTGTCACACATGAAGTGCTCCCGCGGCTGCCCTCAGCAGCTGGCTGAGCATCACCCAACATGGGGCAAAGACTGATGGACAAGAAAGAGCAAAAGCAACCCCACTCAGTGCCACCAAACTGGTGGTGTTCTTCCTCCAAGTTGCTGGGAATTTGTGTCAGAAAAAAACATTCCCTGGCTACAGCCACTGTTGCCTAAAACTCGGGGTGAATGTTACCTGCTTTAAGGTCAAATTTTTAAAAGGAAAACTCTCCTGAGGGACTTTTCTTCCTAGTGAGCTAACTCAGAATACACCAGGAATTCGGTTGATGAGACAAAATAATTGAATGAGCTATTTGGAAGCACCTGGAAGATAACAACATGACTTTATCACAAACCACTTGTGCCCAACTCATTTATGTGCCTTCTTTGACAGCATAAGTGGCCTCATGTCCAGGGGAAACTGCAGCTGTGAGGTGCTGACCTTAAGGTTTCTAATGCACCTCACCCTGAGTCATGTAAGCTGAAGATGATACCCTAGCAAAACACAACATGACTGAGGTTATCTGAAGGGCATGCATCTAGCTGAAGAAAATCTATTGTCTTATATACTGTTTTTGTTCAGTGACTTGCCCTCAGATTGGGATGTTTACAGTGGGATCCTGGGGGCATCTGTCTGAGGCTCACTAAGAGCCATTATTTTCAGTGAAGCCTATAGAGAGGGTGCAGCTGCAGGAATTCAGGTGATGGTAAGCACAGATTTGGCTAAGGGCCTGGGCTGTGAGAGTTCTGGAAGATGAAGCTAAAGCTGAAAAGTCTGGTCTTGGAAAAGCCCAGAAACAGTCTGAAATCACCAGTGCTGCTTATGCCTCTCACTGACTGCTTTAGTTGTTTATAGGGGGAGAAAAAGTGTAACCAGCAGGCTTTTGGCTAAGTCACAGTAAGTCAGGAAGTAGCCTGGAGTTACTGTAGACAAACAACGGGATGAATCAGTACTATTGATGCTCTTGTAGAAATGGCAAATCCTGTTTCAGCATGTGCAAATTAGAGAAGGTGTCAGAAAAAGTAAATTATTTCTCCCAGTGAAGTCTCAGTGATTGGTTCAGCTTGCAGCACTTCACTTTATGAACAGTGTGGGTAAACTTGGAAGAGTCTCCAGTGAAACAAGAATAACAGTAATTAGACATCTGGAAAATGACTGCATATGAAAACTTGAAGGAAAATTATCTATTTTGTCTAGAAAGCAGTGAGAACATATGTAAGCCTGTAAAAGAGGTTGTTAATGAAGTTCATAGCTCAACAGGCAGGAAATAAATTTTGCTCAGTTATAGGATGTGTGGTAAAGCAATGAAAGTGAAAGTTATTTGACTTGTTTAAAAAACCCTCAAACACCCAGCTATATATATTTCAGGCTGGTCTGTGTATTCTTGATCCTGTGGTAGATTAGAGCAGAAGGAGAAGCCATATAGGGGTGAAGCTAAAGAACATCCCTTCCAGGCTAGCAACTCTGTATTTTGCAGATTTCCTTTTGCAGCATTATACTGCTGTGGACCTCACAGAGAGAAGATTAAAATAGTGACATTGAAAAAAAACCAAGACAAACACAGAAGATGAAGGAACAAGGCATAGTGAGAGAAAAATAGCCTGGGGAGGATTATGGGGATGCTCTTGAAGCTCTAGCATGCTTGCCTGATGGAAAACTAAGCCAACCAGGACAGGTGACGGACCCAGATCTCCCAAGCTGCCTGGAGCAGGAGTCCAGCTATTTGCAGAGCCAGAAGTCTGGAAGCAGTGGTGCTTTCAGGGCACCTAGCCAGTGCATGCCAAGTCCCAAGGTGGGTGCTACCTGGGAGCAGCAGCGGTGCAACCTGCACGTCCTATATAGCAGGTATTCCAAAGGCAGCCCTTAGATGTGGCAGAGCACAAGCCGTTAGGTAGAGTCACAGTAAAGTCAGTGCAAAGTTTGTAATAACAGGGTTTCCACCCTCTTCTGTGTTACAGACCCTGGCAAAACTGGCCTGTGGGTTAAACAAGCCCAACCGCCAGACACTGGTATCTTCACGATTTGTCCCACAGCTCTTCAGCCAACTGCCTGTCAGCAGTATGTAAGTACTGGGGAGCTTGCCTGCCTTTGTGCAGCTTGGGGCACAGGCTGAGCTGCGCCGTGGCAGGAGCATGTATTTGAAATGTGAGTGCTGTGCTTCCGCAATCCAGGCTTTTACAGGAAGAGTGCCCTGTTTGTCTTCATCGCTGTGGTATTTGCTCCTGTTGGTTTGTCACCATTGCTTGCATGAGCAGAACTAAAGTGACTCAGGGGTAAAAAACTATTCCTGGCCATCTCAACAGAGAGCAATTTGATGCTATTCAATAGCAGCCAGCAAAGGCTTTCAGCTTCCACAGTAACTGCTCATCAATGCTTGTAAGAAATGTAAAGGAAATTCTGCCAGTAATCTCGCAGCGGTGTGTGACAGTTCAGGAGAAGCTGCAGCCTGCCAGTGAAAGGACTGCAATGGAGGAGCCCACTAGCACCCTGTGAGCAGCCTTTCCCTGGGTAGAGCTGTGCTCAAGATGACTACTGGGGTGCATAGGTGTAAGCTGGGGGCAAGGAGGCCATAGCTGTGCTCCCAGAGAGCAGCTATGTGGTTTGGTTTTGAACATCTGCACTGTGCACAAGTACTTTAGCTGATGTGGGGAAGAGTTACCAGCATGGCTGCTCCAGAGGAATGGATGCCTGGTCCTGCTCTCCAGACCTGCACAGCTGCTCTCTGCCTTCAGTGTCTCGCTAGGGATGGAGCGGGGGAGTGTGGGGAAGGGTCCTGTCTGTGTAGGAGGAAGCAGGGAGTGTGTGAGGTGTTCTTTAGATCATGGTTTGGGATCACATTTTGAAGATGGAGCTGAGGGAGAGGCATTGAAACTCTGAGAAACACTGAAAAGAGCCAAGGAGCAACTTCAACTCTTATATGTCCTCCTACTATGAGCAGAAGAGCTGTTACATACCACCAAGTGCTCCCTTTTGTCCTTCTATTTTCTGACTGTTTCTAGCACACCTTAACTAGGGGCAGCTGCTGCATAAAAGCTTGGCATAATCTCCACAAGATGCTTCTCCGGTTTTCTTTCTTCCTCTGTCATAGCCGTAACCTGGGAGGCAAGCTTGGCACTGCCATCACAGAGATCCTGGGAGTAGAGTACATCGGGGAGCTGACACGGTTCAGTGAGACAGAGCTCCAGACTCACTTTGGAGACAAAACTGGGTAACAATAAACCACTTGCCATAACTTGGCTCTTAGCAGGAACTGAGACTTTCTTTTGGTGACAGGTTGTTCTGCTGTGATTAGGAGTGTTGGAGGGTAAAACTTCAGTGACATCTTTGGGAAGCATTGGTCTGGCAGGCTCACAAATGGGTTTCCAGTCTCAAGTGCCCCCAGGCACCCTCCCCAGGATAAGATTTTGCCCATCAGACAGCTCCTTTGCCTTCCTCTACAGTGTCTAAGGATGGGGCCAAGCTGTGGAAGGGCTCCCTGCAGGCTGGGAAGCAGGCAGGCTTGACAGTCTCATTACAGAGGAAATTACAAGGCTGGACTGGAGCCTGAAACACCACTTCTGGGCCCAGAGCAGCAGTTGGGGTGCCCTGCAGACTGGTGAACTGTTGCCACTTCAGGAGAACAGGCAGAGGAGTTATGCTGACAGGCAGTTGTGGTCTGAAGAGAGCCTGCCTGTTCAGCTGTGGCTGCAACTGCAGAGCTGGGGATGAGAGGGAGAGTTACAGCTTGTGCAGAGCTGAAAGCATGGCTCAGCAGAAGGTTGCCTTGCTGCCTAGCAATGCCTGCGTGCCTGTCTGAGGGCAGGGAGGGAGGCAGTGCAGCACTGCCTAACACTGGTGCCGAGGCTGAATGCCAGCACAAGGGCTGTGACAGCTGCCTGGACTCTGGGCAGCAAATTATTATCTACTGGCACCTGCAGGAACACTGCAGTGAGTGTCCCTGGGCTTATAGGTTCCTATAAAGGCTGTGTGGCTGCCTTCACCTCATGCTTCTGTGGCTTTCAGGTCCTGGCTCTATGACTTGTGCAGAGGAATCGAAGAGGAACCTGTCAAAAACCGATCCCTGCCCCAGTCCATTGGCTGCAGCAAGAACTTCCCTGGGAGGACAGCCCTGGCCACGCAGAAAGAGGTGCGGGAAGCCTACAGCTAGTACAAGGCTTGGCCTTTACACTGGAGAGTGTGAGAACACTAAAAGCTGAGACTAACTTGCAAAACTGCTGCTTTTCTGTGTCACTGTGCCCTGAAACTGAGCCTAGAAGCTTGATGGGAGGTGGTGGTTTGGGCCCAGAAATTAGGGAAATCCCCGTTGACAAACTGCCCAAAGAAGTCCAACCTTGTTGTGATTTCCACATGCAAAATGTGCTGGTGCTGTTCAAAAGGTATTCATGGTGCCAAGAGTCAAGTGCTTGATTTCTTCAGGACTGTTCCAGATATGGGTCCCTGTGGTAGTCTGTGTCTGTTCCAGTCTGATCCCCCTCCAGCATTCCCCGATGCATGGAGCGTTGCTCTGGCCTGGTGGCAGTGCTGCAAGCAGAAGCCCAACCTGTCCATTACTGCTGTTTTGTCCAGGTGCAACACTGGCTCCTGCAGCTGGCCTTGGAGCTGGAATCCAGACTGATCAAGGACAGGAGCCAGGTAAGGAGGAAGCCATGCAGCACATCTGCACCATGAGCTGTTTACAGGAGGCTGAGGATGGTGTGTGGTGGGGGAGGAATCTACTCACCCTCAGATGTGTGCTGAGGTGCCCGGAGCGAAAGGGTGTGCAGGAGCCTGCTCAGGAAGGATGGCTTTCCCCCAGGATGCTGCAGGGCTAAGGACCGTCCTTGTCCTGTGCTTTAGGATGCAGGGACCTGAAAGCCACTGTGCCTTCATCCTGGTGCATTGCTGCTCTCTTGCAAGACCTTTGCTGATGCAGCTCTTGCTGTGCTGTGGGCTGTGAGAGGAAGCAGTTGCTCAGATCCTAGTGGCAGACTGCAGGCCCAGGTGAGATTAATCTGCTAGCTTCATCACTGCAGAAGGGGCAAGAAAAGGTGTGCAGCTGCCTTTGGAGGGAAGCAAGGACTAACTGCTTCCCATCCTGTGTGGCACAGCTGTACAAGCACTTGCTGTCCTGTATGTCATCCCTTGGAGATCAGGCCAGGCAGGACAAGCTTCCATCTGTCACACGACATCATCAGGAGGTGGTAGCTGATAGCACGGCGTTCTGGGCAGCGAGACGGTCTTCTTGACCCTTCCTGTTCTTTCCTGCAGGTGTTGCTTAAAACTCAGCTACCCCTTTTTTCTCTGCAGAACAACCGAGTGGCCAAGCAGCTGATGGTGGCCATCCGCATGCAGGGGGACACCCGGGTGTCACGCTTTTGTGCTCTGACCCGCTATGATGCCCAGAAGATGTGCAATGATGCCTTTGCCCTCATACAAAACTGCAATGTGGCTGGGGCTCACCAGGCAGCCTGGTGAGTGTGGGAAGAGGTGGTTCACGTCCCTGTCAGGGGTTGTTCTGCTACAGGAGGTGCAGGATGAGCCAGGGACCTGACAGAAAGGAATGAGAGTGTTATGCTGACTGTCAGGAAAAGTGATCCCCAGCACATGCTTGTTAGCGCTAGGACAGCTGTGATAGCCTGGCCTCTTCTGGATGCACATCTGGTGAGACACTGCTGTACTTGGAGCTGGTAATTGCTACTGGCAGGGGGGTGTCCAGCTGGAGTGAGGCTGTCCTTGCCCTGCTGGGCTGGAAAAGCTAGCGAGGCCTTGCTTTTCTCTCCTCCTAAGGACAAAGGTGCTTTCTGGGAGGAGGCCATTGGGACAGGAAGGAACATTAAGGTGCGCACAGCTCTCATATTCAGCGTTCCTTCCTTCCCTCCTCCTGCTCTGCAGTGAAGGCTGAGGCATAGTTAAGGCAAGAAGGTCCTGTCTGTCAGGCTCCAACAAGGCTGCTGCTCCCTTAAGGCCCTCTCCCCTTGCCTGGGAGTCTCAGAGCAGCTCTGGCCTGTGGAGGACTGAAAGTCCAGGCTGGCAGTTGGCTGCCTCTGCTCCAGCGCCCTTTCCTTTGGGAAATGCTGTTCTGGGAAGAGACTTTCTGCCCTGCTCAATGCACCCTGCTAGGTCTGTGAGACTGTTCTGAAGGTAGCAATACTAACATTTTGTCAGAAGAAACATCTCTCCCAGCCCTTGCTGCAGTTCCTCTGTCCTTGAACTTTTTATGTTGCTTTAAGTTTTACCTCACAAGACTTTTTGCTTCCCAGGCTGGTGTCTGAGCTGATGTTGGTCTGTCCTTTGCAGGTCTCCACCACTCATATTGGTGCTTCTTTCAGCAAGCAAATTCTCAGAGCCTGCCACGCTCCTCTCTGCAGGCATTGCCACCTTCCTGACAAGTGAGACCCAGCCTGACGGCACTGCCACCACCAGCCAAAACACATCTTCTTGGAGGGCCAAGGTGAAGTTCTTCAGGAGCCCAAGGAAAGAGCTTAGGCAGAAGCCGGCTAATGCTATTGAGTCTTTCTTCCAAAAGGCAACAGAAAGGCAGCAGTCACAGATGGCAGCAGCAACCAGGCTGCCCGCTGCTGCCACTGTGGAGTCACCTGTGCCCAGCTCCCCAAAGCACCAAGAAAGAGATGGCGTTGGACTTGCCTCGGTGTGGTGTGAGCTGGAGTCCCCTGTGAAGCAGAGTCCCAGAGATGGGAGCCCTACTTCTCCTTGCAAGAGGCTTCCCTGTGAGAAGTCACTGTCTGATGCTACACAAACACCCTCAACTCCACCCAGCTCCAGGACGCTTCTGAAATTAGAGCCAGCTATGGAGGGAAATGAGCAGAATTTGCCACCTTCTCCTGAGCTTGCCCTACTCCCTCCTGCCTCACCAGGGGACCAGCAGTGCTGTGAGAAGTGCGGCCAGCTTGTGCTGGTGTGGGAGTTCCCAGAGCATATGGACTACCACTTTGCTCTGGAGCTCCAAAGCTCCTTCCTGGAGCCCAGTGCTCCCATGGCTCCAGCAGCAGCTCCCAGCCCAAAGGCTGCAGCTTCCAGGTCTCCTGCCAAGGCAAAGAAGCAGCCCAAGACTCCAGCAGGATCTAGTGCAAAACGACCCAGAGAAGGTGTGACAAGAACTTTAGATTTTTTCTTTAAGCGCTTACCTCCTTAACTCCCAGTCACACTCGGAGTTTTTAGATAATCAGTATTTTTAAGGTATCTGTTCTTAAAAAAGCAGTGTTTTTTAAATCTGGTTAGATGTTTTTATACTGCAAGTCAGGTTTTAATCCAGAAAAGTCTAATAAATTATCTCTAGCCCAAGCCTAAGAGGAACTGAAACTTGTGACTTGTGTAGTGCTGGATGTATCCAGTTTAGCTGGTGGCAGCTAGCTTGCCTCTGCCTGCTTGATGCTACCAGAAGCTGCATTGTACTCTCCTCTACACCTCCTGCATAGGCATTTCCATAGCATCACTGGTTCTACTGCTTTCTGTTCCTACTGTAAAAGCAGGCAATGTAAATGTAGTGGCTTACCCCAGGGCATCCCCAAACCCCTACCCAGCTACTTAGTATGAAGCCTTCACCTCATGGTGGTTCTCCTCTGGCTGCAGTTGCAGGCCTTGCCCTTACTGATAACTTATCAGCCCTGTGGTTCTTTCTCCCCGCTGCACCTGGAAGACACTTATTTTTGTTCTAGATAGTGTGGCAATTCCCTTTGTGTAGCAAGCCATTGCCTGATGCTTATTGCCAGCTCTGAAACGCACAAGAAAGACTGCTCCTGTCAAGTAAGATTGAGGGAAGGTGGAGCTGCACAGGCATACTTTTTGATGGGCTTTTTGAAATCTTGGCACCTGTTTCTGATAGTTGCTATTGACACATAAGCAATCTATTGCTAGAGTCCTTCCCTTCCAGGGAAAGGAAACTTGCCAGAGTCACACAGCCCTCTCTGAAGCCTTTCCTCCATTACAGAAGTAGTGTAAAACCACATTTTTCCTCCTTCCCAGACTCTGGGTGATACTACATGCAACTCAGTGACAGGTATCTGTTTTGTTTGTGTGCTGCTGAATGACTCGTTCAGCTTTCTGGGCCACAGTTCACATCAGAGTGGCTGCTCCAGTGCTCCACAAATGGCACCAGAGCCAGCAAAGCAGAATATCATGGAGGGGACAAATGGGCACTGAGAGAGGGTAAGACTGGCTTGAGGGCAAGAGATGGGCCTGCTCTCTGCTGGCCAGCAGGGCTTGGCTCTGTACTACACTGCCAGCTGCCTGGTGCCTGCTGGCCTCTTCCAGGAGTGCTGCTGCCAATAATTTTGAACTGAGCACTTAGGGCAGGGGGGAGGATGGTGCCACGTCAAGGCACCACTGGGTGGGGTTTGGGAACACACTTTGCAGAGTGTTTCATCAGCTGCAGGCTTCCCCTCCCTAAGCAGGGAGTGGGAGCCTTTCAGGCAGCAGATAATGATGCAAAGTGCAGCTGTATTGCTTGTGCTATTTCCCCTTCTTTTCTGAACTGCACCATCCTACTTGCAGCTGTGGAGCTGCTCTGCTCCCAGCGGCCAGCCTGTGGTGAGGAGCCACTGTACTGCTGTCAGTGTGGGTCTAATACTTGACAACACAGCTGGGAGATTTCAGGAAGCACAAGCTCATTCTGGTGCGTGCCGCTCTGCTGGTAATCAGCAGAGGAAGGAATTAGAGTCACTCCCAATAATGACAGTCCTCACATTGTAAAGTGACAAGTTTCCCAAAAGTCCTCATGTAAAGAGAAATAGCAACCAGTCTGGCAGGGTTGCCTCACACCTGTGACGGTGACACGTCTCATTTCCTAAGTGTCTGGAAGGACCGGACTCAGCAGATGCCACCATCTGACACAAAAACAAGTTGAGAACAGGCAAATTCCTTCAGTGACACAAGTCACCTCCACAGGGAAGCCCTTCTGCCTCTGCTTGTCCCAAGGGACCTGTTCTCATGGAAAGAAGGCAGTCGCAACCCCCTTGATAATGTCAAAGCTATTTTAAAAACAAACCACCAGTTAGATGTGTGCCCTAGAAAGCATTCCTTTGATTAGGCTCTGGGGGAATTTGTGGCTGCAAGGAAGCACCTCAGCACATTCCACCCATGCCAGCCTGAAGTGCTGTGCTCAGGGTGACGTGGCTGCCCATCACCCCGGGCTGCACACACAGGCTCGCTCAGATAAGCCAGGAGCGCGCAGTTGTAAACAGAAGCGTGGGTGCATTCCTTCCCCGCCACAAGACGGTATTTATAGGGCTGAATGCAGGAAGCTCAGGAAGGGGTGAAGAGCAGCCATCTCCAACCCTGACCCAGCTTCAAGGGCAGCAGGGCAAGAGCCCAGCTCCACCCTCCCTCATGGTACAACTAACCCAGCAAGCTCAATAAAACATCTTTATTCTGTACATTTATATATAGATGCGTGAGGAACAGAGACAAGCCCCAGCATTAGAAAAATTCAAGACAACAAAACAGCAATTATGAAGAACATGGCACCAAGAACAGTCATGTCACAGCTGGCAGAGATGAGGTGAGACCAGTCATCAGCTATTTCAGAGGTCACAGCACCCCATGCCCGCTTTGGGGCAGAAAACACCAGGGCTGCTGCAAACAGCTGGAGTCCCCCCACCCCCATGCAGCTTTCTTTGTGAGCCACTAGCACCAAAGGGGAGAGCCTGCTGGCAGTTGGGCCTGTCCTTGTAGGCATGGTTGAAAGACCACATCACTGTATCACCCGGACCACTGCCAGGACAGGAAGAAAGAGTGATCCCGCCTGAGCAGCGACCCTGAGCCAGTCTCACTGCTGGGCTGATGGGGAAGCAGCAGATTTTCAGCTGGGTCAGTGTTTCCCCCAAAGGGACAGGTCACTCCTGTCACTGCTGAGCTGAGTTTGAATCCCTTCATTTCACCGGCTTCACCACACCTCAGTGTGCTCTTTGCAGGGTGCAGCTGCCACCTCCCCACTTGCTAGAGCCCAGCCCAGCCCAGCGGACAGAGTCGCTTTGCGACATCCACACACCAGCATGGCCACTCAGTCCTGCAGGCACTGCCCATGCCAGCAGCCCAGATGCAGAAGTTGCTCTCAGTATGGCAGAAGGGCTGTTTGGGCATCCAAGTGCTATCACAGGGCCTTGCCACCCTTCCCTTCAGTTGGGGTTGACTGAAGGCCTGTTGCTCACAGCAGACACATTTGGTCTAACAGTCAACAATAAAACCAAAAGCCTATGTACAGCTATACATCCCCTGCTGCACCCTCCAGGCTACATAGGGGAGCTGCACAACAGCGAGTGGGAGACGAATGTGCTCCACTCTTCATGCACAGAATCCTTGCTGGCAACATCAGCTTTCCTCTGACAACAAACCCCAGCGGCAAGTGAAAAAAAATAATTCTTCCTCCAGGAGAAACAGAAATAAAATCACACCACTGTCAAATCACATCTAAACAGAAGTCACCTGGTTTTGTGGTAGTAACACAGCCTGTCCTCCTCACACATTAAGGCAAGAGTGTGAGGAGCAAGCTGGGCTAGGGCCTGGAACAGCCCCACTAGGGAGCCCACCGCAACACCACTGCTGCCAACGTGCAGATGACGCTGTCAGCCGAACCTTCATGGAAATAACCTGCACACAACAGCACAGGCCCAGGCCCCACTCTGCTCCACAGAGCAGCCTCCGGCCCAGCTGCTTCAAGGAACAGATTCAAGTGCAGACTCTGCCTTCATGCCGTTACATCAGAAGGCTGTGAGACTCTGAGCAGCCACAGCTTCCCGGGAGTTGGAAAGCGGGATGCTGAAGGAGCGCGTACGTGTGAGTGGGGAACAGGACACTTGTCCAACAGTAAGACACTCAGATCAGAGTAATACAAAACCAACACACAAATGGACACACAGCAGATTAAAGCCAACCAAGATTAAAAGAGTTAAAAAGTGTCCTGAATGCATTTTGAGAGGTTAAACCAAGTGCCTGCTCTGGGTAGCAGGGCCTCTTCCATCCCCTGCCCACCGGGATGTGCTGCAGGATGATCCGAGAGAGGACTGTTATCAACCCAGTGCTCGGAGAGCAGAAATGGGACCAGATCTTGTGTCAGAGATGGAAAAACATCCCTTCACTGCTAGTTTTCAGGGGCTCTGCCCTTCCCAACCAGTAATTTTCAAACAGTAAACAAAGCCAGAACTTGCCTGCCCAGGTCTGCAGGTGCCTCTGATCTATTCTGAAGGAGGGCAGGGTAATGAAAGCTGCAGGCGATGTGGAGAACATGCTTAACTTGCCCCATGTACGGCACTGAACCCGAGAAACTCTCCCAGGCTCCATCTCACAGTGCACAGGAGGGACACTGATGCCAGAATGGGACAGCAGCAGCTCCAGGCATCACTCAAAGCCATGGGAGCTTCCATCCTTCTCCCCGGTTGCTGGTGAGTGGAGATCTCTCTGACCTAGTGGTAGTCAAAAGCTCAGCTGTCCAGGCCCCAGGGACTCCTCCAGGCCATTTTCTTTGGTGGTGATGGCTTGGAGGTCGGTGACATGCCCGATGCCTTTGGTGACTCCTTCCCGGAAAAGCAGCTTGGCTCCAATCTTCAAGTACTCAGGATGCTTGATGAACCTGAAACGGACGACTGCCTTCTCTCCTGTCCGCAGCTTGTCCTGAAGAGACAAAGGAAGGAGCTTAGACCCATCTACCACACCACTGCACGCAGGAGAGGTGCATGTGGATGCTAAGATGAGGCAAATGAGGAGGTTGCCTCCCTCAGACAGCACGGCTTGAGTTCTTCCCGTTATTGTACACATAGGGGGAGACAGGATGACACAAACTCTGGAGAATAGAGAGTTCACATTCCTTCACAGGCTTGCTGTAGTCCATCATGTGGTTCGTTTTGTGAGGAGGGAATTCTTTAACATGTTGAGAGGAAAATCAACAAAATGGGCAGGATAAAGGGGTGGAGTGTGCTCCTAGAAAGGGACACAGTGGCTCAAGATACCAGTAGCCCCTAGCCATGATGGAATCCCAACAAGCCCCACAGGGAGGTCCATCTTCCTCCCATTTACTCCCATGCCTACCTTTCCATGGATCTTCTCTACGATAGCAGTCTGTCGCACATTCCCCACATGCACTGTCACCTGAAACCCCTTCCGGAAAGTTGTGGCATGGAACAACAGCACGATCTCGGCTTCAAACACTGAGCAGATGGTGGGGTTCATTTCCGGGCTCACCATCACCATGCCCTGCACAACAACGCAAAGGTCAGACCTGTTAGGGCCAGTCCTCTTGCTTCTGAACAGCCCCCAAAACCACAAACACGTCTCACTCTGCAACTTGAGCCTGCATCCCATTCTCAGCCTTCTACTCATTCTACTTTATAGTCTGGCCATTTCCTCCCCTTCCAGCAAGTTCCGTGCAAACATCTCTAACTCATCCCCACTCTACCAATGGGGTATCTCCAGGGAAGCCTCCAGTCCTGCTCACTGGACCACTGAGCAACCTGGCAACAGCAGGACTCACCTTGCGCAGCAGGGAGCGGTCGAAGGGTCCGAGGGCCAGTGTGGCTGCCTGCCCAGCCCGCAACACACGGCAGGCCGAGCGGTTGCGTTGGATACTGCACACTTTCAGCCGGAGGAACTTCCCATCATCAGTGGGACCAACCACCAGGTTCTCCCCTTCTCGGCATATGCCACTGTCCAGGGCAGAAGAACAGAACAGAGTTTGTCAAGAGACAAGGAAGAAATTTCACCCTCCAAGATCAACCTGCACAAACTCTCCAGGGCCAAGGGGGTGAGCATCCTTGGGCTCTTACCCAGGACTGACTAACAGGGATACAAAGGTAGTGGGAAGAGGGATTTCCTACAGTAGAAGCACAAGCCACAGTGTCACTCCTAAGAATATCAGGTATCCCTCAGACAGGGGCCGTTCTGTCCCCAGCATTCTGCCACACTGCACTGTTTCTGCTGCAGAGACTGGACTTGATGCCAGTTCCGCATGGATGTGCTGGTAGCCAGACTGCTCGGTTCACTCTCAAACACTGAGAGACAGCTGCCTTCTCATGGGGTAGCACACAGTTAACCTCTGCTGGGATTGGAGGACTTGCCCTCTACATTTCCTCCCCCTGCACGAGGAGGGAAGAAAGCAATGCCTTGTGATCATGGCTAACATCTGCCGACTCTGGGTACCAGCATGCCTTCCTTCAGCATGCTACAGGTCACATTCCTAATCCAGCAACATTAAAGCAGGCTCCCTGCTTGCCACCACATGACCAATGGTCCGCTCACGGCACTTCCCAACACCCTGGAGGGTTTTACCCTCACTTGGCTCAGTCATCTGGCAGCATTCAGGACTGAGCCTCACACTGCTTCCATCTGCAGCAGGTGACTCCTGCGGGAACTCCAGCAACCATTCACCCTCACTCGTCTGCCTGGCCTCACTTACCTCGACAGAGTTCCTCCCACAACAGTCCCCACCTCTGGCACTGTATAAATTTCATCGACCTGCAGCAAGGCAAGAAGAATAAGCTGCTCAGACAGCTGTGAAATAGCACACCAGAATGAGGACAAGGTGCCTGCTCCTTGTGTGGAGGGAGGTAAACTCTCTGCTGGTCATCAGTCACCATCTCAGAGCTTTCACTAGCTCCCACTACCTTTCCATTAGAGGAACCTCTGCCTTTTAAGTGGCAACCGGAGAAGCAATACTATTCCTGAGATGGTCATCCCTTGCTTAGGACAGAGCTCAGCCTAACAGGATTTATTCAAGCAACGAGTTCTTTCTTTACATTAATGTCTCTCTATAGTCCCGGAGTTCACCACATCCCTCCCCACAGTGTCCACAACCCGCAAATGTTTGTCATGTCATGCAACGACTGCAGTACCAGACCTGGAAGCAAACTACCCTTACGTACCTGAAACTCTGTGAGTTGCTGCATTAGTTCTTCTTGCTCTTTACTGTTGGTCAGTGGGGGGAGGATGTTGAGGAAGACTTTTAAGAGATCCAGGTTCTCCCCAGAAACGCTGGACAATGTGAAGATTGGGGTGATACTGTCAGACACAAATAGATGGGGATAAGCAGAAGGCCAGAGGGCAGCTGCAGAAGGTGGCTGGGATTCTGAATCTACTAACCCCAGTAAGAGGACAGAGACTACAGTGATAAATGGCTATGGGCTAGGTACAACTCTGCAGTACCCCCTGCCTCAGTGGTTGGTTGAGGCACCAATCCCCTGACAACTCACACTTCTATCAGGGAGAAGTAACTCCAGGGCAGTCTTGGGCACCTTCTGCTCCCACAGCCCAGAAAAGGGGAGGGGAAAATACATTCCTGGAGAAAGCAAAGGTAGGAAACCTCATGAAGAGCTAAGATGTTCAAGACGTGGTTGCCTCCCCCCCGTGGTCGCCCTTCCCCAGCTACACATAGTAGCCCAGTCTGAATTGCCTGCTCTAGGGAGAAGAAAGGAATGGTCCCTCACTTGGGAGACTGTGCAAACTGCTGTGCTGCTGTAACAGCATCGTCATCTGAGTTCACAAGCAGGGGGAGTTTGTTGCAGCCTGGCTGCTTCAGGATGCGCTCCAGTTGCTTCACTGTCCGTTCCACGGTGGCTTTTGAACACAAGTCAACTTTGCTGATGACAATGAAGAAGGGGACTTTAAGGGCCATGGCCAAGCCCAAGTGCTCTCGCGTTGTGCCTGCTGCAGGAGACAAGTGAGAGTGTAGGTGTAGTAGCAGTCACCACTGTTGCTTGTTTATGGGATGGCTCTGTCTCCTGGCTATCCCACAGGCCCACCCTAGAGATTTCACCCTAACTATTTAGCTCATCAGGCAATGAAGCAGCAAAATTATTTTAAAAAACCCCAAACTTCAGTCCGGAAAAATAGAAACAGTCAAGAATTTTTGTGCCTGGTCTATTTGCTTCAGAAAGACACAGTAGTTTTCATTCTTGGGCTAGAGTTTACCAGAAAGCAGCCACAAAAATGTCAAGAAAAGATGTGGAAGAACTCCAGCTGCCCTTTCACAAGGCTTCAGGATATAGGCCTAAGAATATGTCAAAGCTGGATTTTTTGCCTCAAATTCCAAACAAAGCCTCTCTGTCCAGGGTACAGTTTAATGTGGTCTACAGCTAGTAAGAGGGCCCCAGCTCTGCTCCCCTCCCAGGCACTCATAGGCACTGGCTTAGTAGAGGCTTCCAGAACAACTGTTCCCAGTGAACAAGGACCCACTCCCCCCATTCTCCATTTCTCTTCACATATTGCTGTTAATTCATGCAGGCAGGGCAACACTCACCAATGCCAGTGTTGGCGCTAACCACCAGCATAGCAAAGTCCGGACAGTAGCTGGTGAGGCCAAAGATGGTTGTTTTCAGATACTTGTGGTGGCCAGCTAGATCAATAAAGGTGATCATTTTGGAAGAACTCTCACAGATCTCTTCTGCTGTTCGGGAATCACTGTAATTTACCACCTGAGGAACATAAGGACTCGGTAAGAGAAGGAGCCCCAGCAGACAAGTGAAGAAAACCCAGCTCTTATCTATCCACTTTGACTCAGAATCATTGAGGAGAGATCATTCACCATGGGTGCAAGAAGTGACATCTGTTGCAAATGGACAAGTAGCACTCAGGTTCAGGTAAAGGGACACAGAGCTGTGGCATCTCTCGTCTCCGATTTCCCACTCACGGTTGTAACAGGAGGGTAGTTCTATTCTCCTCCAACTTTCTGAGTTCAGCAGCCACCCTCTCACCTCTCCTTTGCTGTTGAAGCCAAGGATCTCAAAGCTGATGCTCGACGTTCTTCCCGACTGGATTTCATGGAGATGCCGGAAGAGGTTGAGACGTGCTCTGCCTCGCCCGTTGTCCAGCTCTCCTTGCGTTAGGACACCCAACAGGGTTGACTTCCCTGAGTCCACATTCCCCAGCACAGCTACTCGAAGGTCTAAGAACTACAGGAAGAACAGAGAAATCATGAAACTTAACTACTGCTGTGCTGGGTGTGCACTAACACCAGCAGCAGTGGAGATGTGCCTCAGAGAGCTCTCCTCCATGATGGACACTGTGCAGTGTCATCTTGCTTGCATTCTGCTCTTGCTCCCAGCAAACCACTGCCCAGGAGTTGTGATACACTCTCTCGAGTTGTGATGTGTCACATCAGGCTTTGATATCACAAAAAACGTCATTTGCTGCAGCAGGAACTCTAAATCCTTCCTTGCTTGCATACTGACCTGCACTAGAACTGTTCCCGTAGAAGTAATTTCTCACCTTTGATCCAGGCAATCTCCCCTACTGGTATCTGCCTCAACTGCAACCTTGGAAATGAAAAGCATTATCATCAAGCCTCCCTCTGGCAGCTCTTTAAAAGCATCTGCTCTGGGCCAACCTATGACAAAGTATCTCTAGGGTTTGGGCCCCCATCCCAAAAGGAAGTTTCTTGTATTATAAAGCCTCTAAGTCCCAGCAAGAGAGGACAGCCAAGTTGCAGGTCCCTACCTGCTGGTTGTCAGGCACCTTTCGGACAAGCACCTCAGTTATCTTCCTTGGAACGTCACTGTCGTAATCGACCTCCCTCTCCCGCAGCACCGTAATGTCAGCCCCAACTCTGCCACAAACACAAAAGGAAGGAGTGAGACACACACATGTACTCACCAGCTCTTGCACCTCTGAAATCTCATCTGGCAAAGTGAATGGGGTGAAAGCCTCCAGCTTCCAGCCAAAAGCCCCATAACTGCCTTCCTATTTCCAGAGTCTCATGATGAGGGAATTTCAGTTATAGAAGGGCTTTGTATAACAGAGCCACCGGCTTCTCAGGGGACTCCCGGGGCTGAGCCTCTCCACTGGAGGCTGTTTATGCCTGCAGGTCCTGTAGATGAAAGGAAGCACATACTTCTCTGCCATACGGCGCAGCGTCTTGAGCGAGGCACGCATCTCCTCCTCCGAGAGGCCCACCAGCAGCCCGTTGTCCTCCACGCCGATCTGATAGACGGCCTCACCTCGGCCTTCCTGGAGTCGCCACTTCATCTGTGTCACCAGGTGCTCAAAGCGGTATTGCGAGGGATTCACTAGCTTTAGCTGTTTAATGGAAGGGGTAGTTATAGTCACAGCCTGGATGCAGAGGGAATCCCAATGCCCAAGCCAACAACTCCCTAACGCAACACCATGAAGCAATGCCCCCAACTCTGATTCACCTCTAGAAAACACATCCCATGTTAGTGTTTGCACAGAAGCCATAGGACAGGTGAGAAGGGGTTTCATAAAGGTGCATGCATATTGTAGCAGAACTTTCCTGCATCTTGCCAATGGGATCTGTACACTGCCTGCTGTAGGGGAAAGACAGCACTGTGGGAATTACCTGTGGCACAGGAGCCAAATAAGTGCAAATGGCAGAACAGCCACAATAAAGTGACAAATGATCAGGGACACCTGCAGCTCTCTCACAGAAGGAAGATCTCAGGAAAAATATAGTGGGTCTCATCTCCTACACTAAAAATGAGTACTGAGATCAAACTCTTCCAGCTCAGAGTGAGTATTGCTAGGCAGAGAGACACAGAAGATGACTGATAGTTCCTTAGTACAGTGTCCACCTATCTGTCCCTTCCTTGGCCACATTCCCCATATACTGCCTTTGGTGAAGTTACTCACAGCAAAATAACCCTCTGGGAGGAAGACCTCCTTCTGCAACCTCAAGAAGCTCACCTTGTACTCGATGTTCCCATCTTCTGCCTGGTCAGAGAATGAAACAAGACAGAAAGGTTAGATGCTGTGCCAGCACGGACTTCCATAGGCATCAGCTGCCCAGATACTCTGCAGCTCGTGCTGACGGTTTCAGAGAGAAGAAGAATGGCAGAATTATACTGTGATAAGTCACAGTCTCTTCTGCTGTTCATTCCTACACTCAACTGGAACTTACTTTAGGTTTGTTTCTGCTGTTTGCATCCCACATTATGAAAACCAGAGGACAAAACTAGAGAGGGACACAGGGCGTAATACTGCTTTTGGGGGATTTTTTTACTGCCAGTAAATAATAGGGCCAGTCTAACAGTCACATGGAGAGAGTTCCAGTTTCAAAAAGGCACAGACCAGCAGATGATTAGAAGTCTCCCCCCTCACCCTTCCATGACCCACACTGCCATCCACAGCATCCCACTCCCACGCTATCCAGCAGCTTCCATCCACTCAGTGTGCACAGAAACAGGGCACTGGGAACAAAAGTTGCAGTCTCCTCTCCTGCCCACCAATATCCTCCCTCACTCTATTTCACTGGCTGCTTCTCATATCCTTACACATCTTCTCTTAGCAAGAAAGAAGGACTACAGACATAAGGAAGCAAGCTACTGACTTCTTTGCAGTACAGCAAGCTGGTCACTGGCTGCCAGTTCTGGAGAACTAGACCTGACTGTGACTGTCTGTGCACAACAGGAGAACTTTTCCAGTAAGGGCTGGACCCAGAATTGTTTGTCAGAGCCCAAACCAGAAAGGCCCAGGTACTCAGTATGCCCACTCCAACTACAACAGGCTCCAGCTTTCCAAAGGGAATGTATAGCCGATACTGAAGTAACTTTCCCACTGACTCCATCTGAGGACCTCTGAGAAAAGGCTGGAGCCTGCAGGAAGCCAAGTACTCTGGCAGACTAAACAGGGCTGCCAACACTAAGCACTTCCTTTTCCTCTGGACACCAATTTACATGTCAGGAGAGGCAACAGCCTTCTCCTTGCCTTCTAGCTCAGCTCCTAACCACAACGGTGCTTACAGTGGCAAACAGCCAACAAAGTTGGAAGTTCTGAACTGTCAGCTCAGCTCCAGGGCAGTGACACTATGCAGTGAGCAAAGCGTACTTGCAGAAGGTTTTCCTCTCTTACCATCTACGAGTTTTCCAGCTCTAAGAAAAACACCACATTCACATATTGCACTGTCCTCTAAATCAGGGGGTGGGTCTCTTTCAAGGCAGCTGAAACTAGAAAAGCAACAAGCCTAGACTTGCCACACCACTTACAGCACAGGGTACTCAGGGAAAGGAAGCTGTGCTGAAACCACAGGGGGCTGTCCTGCCTCCAGCTGACAGAAACAAAAACTGAACTGTGGCTGCAGGGGACGATCCTGCCCATGGAGACAATCTAGCGGTGGCAAAGCCGTTTTCCCTCCTTGCCAAGAGTCACAGCTCTGCCTTGTGGACGAATTGCTCCCTCTATGCACGGGCCCTCATATATTTTACAGAAAGCTCACTAAGCGGGGCCAAGCATCGACTCCAGGGCAATGTAATGCTCCCCACAGTGTCAGCCGTATTAGTGCTGTGCCAACCGCCTGAATTAACCAACATATCAGCTTACTATCAATGCCATTTTTTCCTGCTGCAATAGGCAAATGCCTCACACTCTGTCAGTACTGTCTGCATATCCATATAAAAAAACATTTGCCAAATTAGCTGGGAAATGGTCACTAGGACCTGCTGAGCAATGTCTATGACTCTGGCAGCTGGAAAGGGACTCACACACCTGATCGTCTCTCAGGGAGATGAACAGGATGAGAACAGGATGCTAAGGACTGCGAGTTGAGCAAAGCTTTGTTTCCGAAGCTGTTTATTTCCCAGACGGCAAAGCACCCACAGATGGACGCCAGGCAGCGAGATGCTACAGATGGCCAGGGCTTGGTGGACCACGCCGGGAGCTCGCTGGCACCGGGGCCACAAGCACTGCGTGCTGCCCCGTCAGATCCCCGAGGGGACACCCTGAG
This sequence comes from Mesitornis unicolor, assembly GCF_000695765.1. Classification (NCBI taxonomy): domain Eukaryota; kingdom Metazoa; phylum Chordata; class Aves; order Mesitornithiformes; family Mesitornithidae; genus Mesitornis; species Mesitornis unicolor. The sequence goes on from NW_010204191.1 coordinate 22,119, forward strand.
GTTGCCTCTCAGATCCGCTCGCCGGGCTGCCAGCCCGACCGCGCCAGAACTCTCGGCCGAGACTCTCCAGAAAC
>NW_010204192.1:0-658 GCF_000695765.1 Mesitornis unicolor
ATGGGTGCGTGGTTTGGGATGGGGACACTGGGATGGGGACAGGGTTTGGGATGGGGGGACACAGTTTGGGATGGGGACAGTGGGAAGGGGACACAGTTTGGGATGGGGAGACGGTTTGGGGTGGGTTCACTGGGACGGGGACATTGGGATGGGGACAGGGTTTGGGATGGGGGGACAAGGTTTGGGATGGGGACAGTGGGAAGGGGACACAGTTTGGGATGGGGAGACGGTTTGGGGTGGGTTCACTGGGACGGGGACATTGGGATGGGGACAGGGTTTGGGATGGGGGGACAAGGTTTGGGATGGGGACAGTGGGAAGGGGACACAGTTTGGGATGGGGAGACGGTTTGGGGTGGGTTCACTGGGACGGGGACATTGGGATGGGGACAGGGTTTGGGATGGGGGGACAAGGTTTGGGATGGGGACAGTGGGAAGGGGACACAGTTTGGGATGGGGAGACGGTTTGGGGTGGGTTCACTGGGACGGGGACATTGGGATGGGGACAGGGTTTGGGATGGGGGACACGGTTTCGGATGGGGACAGTGGGATGGGGACACAGTTTGGGATGGGGGTGCGGTTTGGGATGGGGTCACTGGGATGGGGACATTGGGATGGGTGGATGGGGATACTGGGATGGGGACAGGGTTTGGGATGGGGA
>NW_010204193.1:0-80468 GCF_000695765.1 Mesitornis unicolor
GAAGGGGAAGGGGAAGGGGAAGGGGAAGGGTTCCTTCAACTTCTTTCTGCCATTGCTCACTCAGTAAGAGCTTAAATGCAGCATTGTTTGTGTACACTCAAGGATAACAACAGTAGTTAAGCTGAAATCTATCATTTTGCCTGTAAGGATTTAGCAGGGTCAAACTTCAAGAAAATTAGTGATGACTCTCAGGAAGAAGCACATAAGCTCTTCTGCAGTTGCTCAGAAACATTTTCATAATTGATTTGCTTTCTGAGCATCCTCTGCTCCAATCTTTTCAGTGCTTGGTGCCTCTTTTCAGGCCCTTAGAAACCCAAAGGGCTATTAGCTGAGGAGGTCTGTGCTTAAAGTAAGAGGTATAAGGTAATATCTGGCCCTTCATGATTCAAATGGTGGGAAGTGCTCTGGGATGTGTTCATACACAGAGTCTGCATTGTGAGAACAAGTGACTGGGAGCTAACAGCCTCTTCATAATTATTTGTATTTCTGCAAAGTGAAACATGGTGTAGAGGATACTTGGGAGTTCATATATTTTACACCACTGTGTGGTTGTCATGCAGTGTAATAACCATATTGAAGCAGAATGACAGAGTCTGAAGTTCCCAAGAATATTTCTGCAGAAATGCTCATCAAATACTGGACAAAAATGTACACCAGCTTACAGAGGACAATTTATTAAATGCTAGTACACTTTATCTCCCTCCTTGATTTTGTAAAAAAATCATTTTAACAATTTATAACTGAATTTATAACCAAAAAAATTAGCAAGTGTTTTTGAGAGTTGTTAGATGAAACTGAAGTGTTGTTAAGACAGGAAATGACAAACCCTGACTCTTTGGCCAAAGCTTGATTTTTTTGCCTTCCAATAAAAGTGTTAATAGCTATCTTCTTTTTCATCTTCCAGTGTTGTAATTACATTACATTACAATTACATCTTCCAGTGTTAGTTGCATTTCCCCATGCAGGAAAGAAAATCAGCAGCAAAAAGGTGAGCTGCTGCTTTTCTGCCTCTCTCTTACAGATCGGTGTGGTCCCTAACTTTCTCCCAGGAAAACTTGGCTGTTTTTTCCTTCATAACGAAAAGAACAACAAGCACTCAGTGTTTGGACTGTATCTGCTAACACATACTAGATTTGCTTCACTCCATGATTGTGACTATTCTCAGTGATTTCAATTTGAGCACAGGTGTTGGCATGTGCAGCACTGAAGCTGTTGTTTTAACTTTGGAAGCTGACAGCTTGGGCACATAGGAGGATTTTAAAAAATACTCACATGACAGTCAGTGTCATTAAGGTTTATTATTTAAGGAAACATAGAATTTTGTTATGGAATCAGAGTAATATACATTTTGGGTAATGCTTCACTACAGGGAAGACCAGGCACAACGTAAAGTTGTTGCTTTCTAAGGGAAAGTCCTGAGATGTCAGCAGCTAAGGTAAACTTTGCTCTATTCCCCAAAACACAGCAGTGGACCAAAGCCTTTTGAAGAGCAGGTTTCCAGATAAGTAATAAAGAGCTGCAGAAAACAGTGAGAATGCTCCTTTAATGGAGCAAAGGCTAGAAATTTCCTATCTCTTAATCTGAAACAAGTCAATGTTCAGAGTATCTCTTAATTCGTGTCTCCCAATGTATTTTTAAGGTATGGTAGGGTATGTATGGTATACCTTAGGTACACCAAGTGTACGCATGGGGTGTGCGCCTGTGAGAGCTACTTTAGGTAATGCCAAACAGGAAGCAGTATCTATTACTGGTTATTGTATGACAAAGTTACCACAGCTCCTAGTTACATGGGAAATAGTGATCTGACCTTGATAATGTAGAACTGCAGATGCGGTGCCCATTCTTCTTCTGATTCTTTGTGTATGTATCTGTATAAGGCAGCAAATCTGACATATTGGAGACAAGATGTGCACTCAGAAAATCTACTGTGCTTGAAATAATTGTGTAAGTGACCCAAACAGGCTGTACAACTGCGTCATACACAAGGATCTGTGGATCTGTGTGAATCAGTGCGACTCACTTACTTACTTATTTGATTACTGAGAGTAAACCCAACACGGCATGGTAAAATAAAACTTAACAGCTGCTTTTATAGACAACAAGTAGGATTTCCAGTCATTGTAGTTAGTCTAACCATCAGCTGTATTTTCTCCCCCACTTTTCCAACACCTTTTCAGCTTTGTGTAGCAGTCCAGTCATAAAATCCAGAACAAAACATTTCAGTCTGGAGACTAAGCAGCTCAGGAGCTGTGTTGTGGAATGGGAACAAGTCTTATTAAGGACCCAGCCCCAAATCAAAAATTTAACATTTGTGGTACAGAAAAATAAGTGAACTCTAAACCTTAAAACATTGGCTAGCAACCTAGCTATTGTATTAACCTTTTACTGTGTGTACCTGCTTTTTATTGCTAAGACAATTCTGAACGTGTTTGAGCTTCAGTTGAACATTGTTGTAGTGTCATCTGAAAGATGCCACTAAATAAAGAGAAGTAGGATTCCTTTAGTTAGATTAAAACACAAGGTTTTTATTAGGGAAGAAGTTACAGAAATTTTCAGTTTTCTGAATGTTCACATTTTTCTGCCTGACTGAAGCTGTGGACAAAACCAAAACTGTGAGAATCTGTTTACCCAGCATTAAGGCTGAAGGAGAGACTTCAAGTCTCTCCTGATATACCTCTTGTCCAGAGAGAAGGTAATGGCAGTAGAGAATATGCTGCCAGGTCAGAAAAATCACAATTATATTTTCATTTTGGATAGAATGGACTATGAGTGAAGTAGGTTGCACAAAACAGGCATATTGCACCTTTCATTTCAAATTACTTCCTTTTGTGAAATGAAAATCGAAGAATACGAATAGGCAACAATCAACCCTTCTGAATCTGACACTGTCCCGCATGACATACTGGTCACTAAACTGGAGAAATGTGGATTTGATGTATGAATCACTCGCTGGATAAGGAATTGGCTAGATGATTGCACTTGGAGATTTGCAGCCAACAGCTCAATGTCCAAATGGAGACCAGGGATGAGTGGTGTTCCCCAGGGATCAGTACTGGGTCCAGTACTGTTTAACATCTTTGTCAATGATATGGATAGTGGAATTTAGTGCATCCTCAGCAAGTCTGTGGATGACACCAAGCTGGGTGGTGCAGTTGACACTCTGGAAGGAAGGGGTGCCATCCAGATGGACCTGGGCAGGCTGGAGAGGTGGGCCCATGCCAACCTCATGAAGTTCAACAAGGCCAAGTGCAAGGCCCTGCACCTGGGTAGGGGAAATTCTAAGCACAAATACAGGCTGGCTGGGGAATGGCTCAAAAGCAATTCTGAGGGGAAGGACTTGGGGGTGTTGGTCAATGAAAAGCTCAACATGAACCAAAGCTTGCAGCCCAGAAGGCCAACCACAACCTGGCCTGCATCAAAAGAAGTGTCACCAGCAGGGTGAGGGAGGTGATTCTGTCCCTCTACTCTGCTCTCATGAGATCCCGCCTGAAGTACTGCGTCCAGTTCTGGGGCTCCCAACATACTGAGTTGTTGGAACGGGTCCAGAGGAGGCCACGAAGATGATCAGAGGGCTGGAGCACCTCCCCTGTGAGGACCAACTGAAAGAGTTGGGGCTGTTCAGCCTGGAGAGAGAAGACTCCAGGGAGACCTTATTGTGTCCTTCCAGCTCCTGAAGGGGTCCTACAGGAAAGTCAGGGAGCGACTTTTTACAAGGGCAGGTAGCGATAGAATGAGAGGGAATGGTTTTAAACTGGAAGAGGGTAGATTTAAACTAGATATTAGGAAGAAATTCTTGACTGTGAGGGTGGTGAAACACTGGCACAGGTTACCCAGGGAAGCTGTGGATGCCCCCTCCCTGGAAGTGTTCAAGGCCAGGTTGGACGGGGCTTTGGGCAACCTGGTCTGGTGGGGGGTGTCCCTGCCTGTGACAGGGGAGTTGGACTGGATGAGCTTTAAGGTCCTTTCCAACCCAAACCATTCTGTGATTCTATGATTCTGTGATTCTAATCTGTACATTGTTTCCCCCAGTTCTTTCCTTTCCAGCTGGTAAGTATTTTTATTTCCTGTTATATTTTTTCTTTCTTATTCCTGAGCGGATGGCATATTCTCACGTGGAGCATGCTTCAAAGTGCATTCCTGACTGTAGGATTTAAAACATGGTGAAGAGGGTAGCAATGTTTTATTTCACATACTACAATCTAAACTCTATTTTGTAGAGGTGCCTTTATCTCAGGAATTCACAATTCACTTGTTGCATACTTTACCTCCTTCGTCTTTTTCGATGTCTCTAAAGTAGCACATGAAAGTCATCTATGATAAATGAAAACGCTCTGGAACATAAGTGGTAGGAAGCACATGCTATTTTACGCACTGATGCAACTCCATTCTGTTCCTATTAAAAGAATTTTTTTCATCATGAGTGCTCTTGTCCTTTTTCTTTACACACGACACTAAATCTTCTGGGTTTTATTTTCTAGCTTTTGTTGTGTGAGTTATATGCTCTGCTTTTGTTTAGACTGTAAGGAGACCTATTTTATTTATAACAGAATGTAGGATTACATTTATGGATAGAAGTTATTTGAAAGAGGAAAACATAATACCAAAAAACTGTCAAAATTTGAGACATAATACGGGAAGCCTGTTGTATGCAATATGCAACCATTTGGCTAAATGAAATGACAGGAACTCAAAGACCTGGAAAATATAAGTGGAAGACTGCTGTATGTCTTAGACTATATTGCATTTTATCACAGACCATATTTTTTTCAAAGGTGATTCTTTTTTGTTTGCAGAATAGAGACTTACATTTAATCACAATTCTGAACTTTGGATGAGGCATAGATGAAAATAATTACAATAACAGGAGCTGTTTAAGAAACATACTAACAGTAATACATGTATTAAGACAGGAAATTTAAGGAAAACCTAGTCTAGAAGTGACCAACATTTTTACGGCTACACCATCTTCTTTGGCAGCAATATGATATGCGATACATGTAGCAGAGAGAAATTCAAAACATGGAACCTGATCATAGATTTTTGGGAACAATAAGAGACATATGCCTGAGATTTAATGACAGATCCTAAAACATTGAGACAAAGTAAGACTTAAACTATCTGAGTTACCAGGACTAAGTTGTACTGAGTGTCATAAGCATCATTATTTCAGAGGTGGCAGAATGAACAAAAAAAATCTTATGCTGAAATAAAAATAATAGCAATTTTTCCTGTCTCTTAATAAAGAACTAATGGAAATGGTAATGTGTTTTCTGGTTTGTGTTATTTTGGGAAAAATACATCTGTGAATGTGCTGAGAGTCTATCTGAAACAAAAATACACAGATGTTGCATATTTGTCCCTATGTCTTTGTAGATAACATTGCAAAAGCACAATATTTAAAAAGAAAAAAATAAAGATCTTTCAAAGCATCTTCTGAAATGATCTTTTATAGACCATACACAAGGATCTTATTTTATTACAAAATATATTCTATCAAAAGCTATTGGCAAAAGCCATCACTATCTGGCTGTGTCATTTGTAGCTTTACTTCCTATTGAAATATGGGATCCATCTGCTCACAGATCACAAGATAACAGCCATCACTTGCTTACCATAAGTGATATATCTGAAAGTATCAGAAATATGATGGAGTGCAATCCCAACCCTTGGTCAGTCCCTTAAATCATTCATAGTTAATTTAGGCAAGGCTGATATGATTGAATTCCAGCGTCAGCAAACTCAGGCTGATCCACTCAAATTTTCCAAGGCATGCCTAAAAATCATATACTCCTCTATTTATTTTCCTACCAGTCTATTTAAATTTGGGGCCCATTTCAGTGTTGTGTTGGTACATTTGAATCTGAGCCATGTGCTTTAGTTTGAAATTTGGTTCACTAAACATCAAATCCATGATTTACCAGCTGCAGGGAAGTTGGTCACAGACTAAATGAATTTAAATGTCACTAAAAAGCAGAAGCCATATCTCTGTAGGCAGGTTGATCTATTTTCAAATTTCAAGAGGCCCGTATAGAACATTTTTAAACAAGAAAACTTTAAATAAAGAGTCCGAATTGAGAATATGGAGTCAGCACCAAAAATCTGGTATTTTGCACTCTCATTGGTATAGGTGGTATAATAAGCAGCCAGTGCTCAAACTGCAAGGGGGAAGATTCTTACTGTACTGAGATTCATAGTTTATCTGAAAGTTAGTCCCATGAATAGATCTCATTCCATAGCCATTAAACTTCTTCCCCTCTTCCCAAGCAGTTGTCCAACCTTATAAATAACTCCCAAATTTTAAAAAGGTCTTTGGAGCTCTGAAGCCTTTTGCATACACCTATCTTCAGCTTTAATTCTGTTGCTGCTTTGTACATTCATTTAACACACAAGGCAGAACATAGGCATGGTCATAAATTCATTTTGCTTGAAAATGGAAAAAAAAGCCCCAGAGCTGCACAGTTATTCCATGTGGCTTGACCAAAGACACACTTTCACTGCATAATTTTAGAATCCCATTATGCTGCCTGACCTGTGCTAAGTAGGACTCTATTAAGCTAGTTGTCTTGTTGAAATCTTTTGACCTCTCCATGATTGGTTAGGAGATTATGTAAGCAGCATAGAAGAAATGGGTTGTAAGTCATAGTCTGACATTATTCCTCACTAAGCTGCATCTGCATCAGAAAATGGTTTAATTAATTAAAATGAAGCAGCTTCTGTTCTATACCAGCATTTGAAAAGGCTCGGACAAGTTTCAGCTAAGCTTAAACCTAGTTAACTGTGTTATTTCAACAAGTGGAGTGGGTACATTCAATTTTCATTTGAAATCTTCAAATGGAACTATGTAAACATAAAACAATAAAAAAAACAAACCTAGATTTTCTGCCAAGTATTTTAAATGTTTTGATAAATCTCTCGTTTAATTTTGCAACTTTTCCTGTAGAAGACTTAAAATATCGTGTGTCTCATTGTTTCAGTGTTTTTAAATGTCAAAACGTCTAAACATCAAACAGCTCTTGTGTTTACAAAAAAGAAACCAAAGTCCAGATTCTTATTTGCTCGTCAAAGTGAAACTTGCTCTGATCAAAGTGAAATATTTTTCAAATTTCATTGCTTTTTTCTAAAAGCAATGGTTTAGTATTGAACATGGAATATTTCCATTTGCCTTGGAGTACAAGAATAAGAATCCAGTGGAATTATTTATTGGTTTACATTAAAATATTTCCATAATCTGTGAATTCAGTGTTTCCAAGGAGTCTGATTTCATAGAAAAGATTTTCAGAATCATGGCATTAAACAATTGCTAGCATGATCATGAGGAAGTGACAGAAATACTTTCCTTATTCTTATTTCCAGCTAGGAAAACACTTCTAAGCATCGTATCAATGTTTTGTGAAAACAGATGGTATGTGATAGAGAAATACTATTTCAGACTAAAATATGCTCCCTCTTTTTTCTTATAATTCTTATCATTTTTGCCAACTGTCCTTCATTATAGTAATTTGTGTGCATGTTTTCTATGGAATCATCTTTCAAAAACATAACCCAGACCTTTAACATTTTCTATGCTTCTGTGCTGAATCACATCAAACCTGGGTCACCAAAGGAAAGAAGCTTATATTTTCAGTGTGTGCATTTTGCCACCCTGTTCATATCATTTTAGAAATCTAGTTAAACCCGCACAGACTGGTTTCATTTGTGCATTTAACCTCTGCAAAGGTAAGACCAATAAAGATCATATCCAACTGTCACTGTGTTAGATCAAGATTTCAGGCTAAATGTGGTACAGAAAGATTTAGGTATATAACCCTCGAATCTGGGTTTGTGGCATAGAATTTCTTTTTTTACTTGGTAAAAGATGTGACTGTCAACAGTACAATTTTCTCAGCTTATATAGCTGGAAGTCTGGCATGATGATATATCAGTATATATTATAAATAGAAAAAGACCAGACTTTAGTATGCACTCTCTTCAAATGCACATCAGTACGGCTGAATAATTTAGTAATTAGACCTGTCTTTATCCAATATAGAATAATTTTACTAACTCCTTCTATCTTTGCAGGACAAATGCTGATTGACAGCAGAAGCTTTTGCTGTTTGTTTTCTGAAGGACAGTATGGAACAGTAAAAAACATTTCTGCTGATTTCATCTACTAGACACCTCAACTTCTGGAGACAGTATTACAACAGGATGAGTGGCTAATCGGTTCTAGTATGGAAATTCTATAAAAATGAAAATCTCCTTTGAATTAAATATAAAAATATTTTTTAAAACAAAGCTTAAAACAACACTTTAAAAAAAAATATCTTCTCTTCTTCTGCCATCTCAACCAAACCCTAATATTGTGGGTATACTGACAATGCAAAAAAAAAAATTAAGAAAGAAATCAGGGAAAAGATAAGGATCAGAAGAAATTTTATTTTTTTTACTTACATTTTCTTACATGCTTAGATAGCCTGGATTTCTGCTATGCATGATGCTCCTTGGTGAGGAGGGGGAGAGAGAAAGAGAGAGAGGGGATATACTGGAAAAAGGCTCAGTCTACTCAGAAAGGTATTATTTGACAGGAAGAAATGGAAAATTCTGCTTTCCAAAAGGAAATTTAATATTCATTATATTATAAACAGCAAAATCTTTCCTCTACTGATATGTGTATGGCTTTTTAGGCTGATTTCTATAATAAGGGAAAGCTTCTTATTTGAGGAAAAATAATCTCACTCACAGAATTTTTATAGATCAGAGGGTTTTTTCCATAAGTAATGTTATTAATGTAGATTCCATCTTCCACTGTGAACTTATAATAAGTTACTATTTAGATAACCATCAAAGGCAATACTTTCCTGCAGACATTTGACTATTGTGGTAGGAATCACTAAAACAATTTACTTTAGCAAAAAGTAAAAATAAAGCCCATTTCTGAAAGAGGAGAGATTTTCATTCTCATGCTGTCTCAGAATTTATTTGCCTGTTAATGATTCCATAATAACCTAACTGATTATATTGCATTCCTGATTCATCCAATAACTTTTTTGAAAGTTGGAAAGCTAACTGCAAAAGTGATTATTTATAATATTGGAGTGCTTTATTCAGGGGACCCATTAAAAGCATAAACAGTGGGGACAGAGAAAGGTTACAACTGTTTTAGTGAAACGAAACATATGAAAATTTTAAACAAATATCACTCTTAAACTTGTCCAAATTTTAAATAAAGACTTCTAATGAAACTAATGTTTTCCTTCAGATCCAGTATGCTTTATACTAACCTAAATAGACTATTTTACTCCCAATATAGCTATTTCACTTCACTTGCCAGTGGTGGTGTCAAGATTTTCTTGTGTTATTCCCAAAATCAGATCTTTTGTTAAAGTCATGCTGTTTAGTGAACTAGTGAGAATTTCAGCTTGTACCTTTTAAAAGAAAGACCCTCAAAACCTCTACTCCAATTTCAAGTTATTTTTATTTGGTTTGTGGTGGGTTTTTTTAAAGAATCTCAGTACTGATATAAATCTAGTGACTCTCTGGGATCAGAATATTTTACATGAAAACTGTTATCAATTTCCTTTTAGATGAATATGGCATCTTTGAGGGCCAGCAGGACAAGTGACATCGTACACAGTCTGCTGTTCCATTGCACAGACTGAATAATCTGAAAGCATTTTATTTGCCACAGCCATGATCCCTGTACTAAAAGATGATCTATTTGGAAAGAATAATTTTTACTTTCACATGTTTTCACTTTTTACATGGTGTTAAAAACAAACAAACAAAACCCCAAAAACCCAAACCAAACAAAACAACTGTTAAGTCTTCATGCCAATCATTCCCAAAAAGATAGGCAACAATGTTGGTTAGTTTTTTTCTTGTTAAAATATGATATTTCTTTGAGATAGAAATGACCTGCTATCCAGTTTCAAACTATTTCAGTTTTAGTTTCACAAAATGTGATTTTGTATGGATAAGGAAAGTAGAGGCTGTTTCCTTTCTATGTGCATAGTGGCCTTATGCATTAATGCATAATGACACTGAGCAGGGATGAGACCTAGGTTTAATCTGCCTGCAACAGACTGATTTTGCATGTCTGCAGAGCAGGAAAGATGATTTGAAAATCTGGATATTTCATTGCTTATATTAATGTTCTATATGCACACTCAGTTCAGACTAATGCTTGAAGTCATCCTCTGAGACAAGATCCTGAAGATTTCATTTCCAAAGTGTTAATTTCATAAAATTTTAAGTTTTGAACCTTCTGTGAAATTTCTTTTTCTTTTCTAATGAAGAATAAGAAGTTGTATCATGAGAGGTAATTCCAATCCCCCATGTAGCCTTAATCCTGAATATTTCCTAACTCATTGGAACCAATCATAATTTGAGGTATTCAGTGACTCTAAGGTATTTTTATAGTGAATTAATGTTTTCCTAATAGGCAAGACCATGCTAGTGTAGTTTGCTACTATATTTCCTTTATTTAACTAGTACTCTAATCTTACATCACTTGCTATTCTAAACGATGGCATTTCTCACTTCTTTCTTTCACTTCCCTATCTTTGAACAATATTCAACCTGAGACATTGTATGAGCATGTCACTCTTTCACTTTGCAGTACAAGGTCTGTGCTGTGTCCATAGTTAGAAGTGAGGGGTGTATGGAGACCAGGAGGGAATAGAAACTTCTGTGGGTGGACTTGGGAGGACAAGGACATTGCTTGAAAGTGAATAGCAAGTCATATGTGGAGAACATCTATCTAAATGTTTTATGTCACACTCTTCAATCTACATTTGTGAAATAATCAAGACTGTGGCACTTAATACCAGTGTGAATGTAGGTATGATCTGAATAAGGATCCACATCTGGAATGTAGATGCCCTCCTGCAGAGTTAGGTAGCCCAGACATCTGTGTCTGGATACATCCTGGAGCAAAAACATACCCCTACATAGAGAACAGTGCAATGTCTTGACCTTGGAAACATTCATTATTGCTGGAGAGGGATTTTTTTAGACAGAATGTTCTTACCAGCTCTAATTTTTAGTTGATGGGTAAGACAGGGGATAGCTTGTGTTTGATGTGGTGAAGAGGAAGCCATGGCAAAACTCTCCACTGAGATCCTCCTGGGAGACCAGGAATGAATTACATGTGACAGATGTTCATCACTCAATGAATAATTGGAAAGGCCTCACATACAACAGTGATGAGAGCACTGTAAAAACCCATGGAGAATATAATCATGATGGTAACAAAAAATGGGGGAGTGTCCAGCTTCAGAGCAACATGCCAAGAACATGATCTAAGATGTTAAACTGGCTAAAATATCAACAGATCAAACTGAGCGAGTCTGAGACATAATGTCATCCTTCAAACTGCAGAATTGGGACTGAATTTGCACTTAAAATAACGGTTTGATACTCTTCCTACTGAAGTCTGTGGCGAGCTGCCAGCTGACCTCAGTGGGAACAGACTTAGGCCAGAAGCTACTGTTCAAGTAGAATTTGCAAAGTGCCAAATTGGTATTTTGGAAAAAAATAATCACAGTTTGCATGCTAGGGAATGCAGGAGGGGGGGAAACAAAAGGTGAAAAATGGCTAAATGAAATGATAAAGGAAAATATACAGCCCAGGATGGAGGGTCAATGCCAGCAAGTAAGTGAAGAATATGAGGTAGTCAAAGATTAGATAAATTGAAAGCAGCACCAGCACCTACTTGTAAGAGAAGGGAATTGGTCTCCAACCAGTTAATTGGTACAGCAGAGATGTTTTAGACGCTGACAGTGGCAGTCTGGTGATGAGGCAACCCTGTAGAGAATAAGTTGAGTGGAATATTATAAACTATACGTTCTACTTATTTCTGTTATTGCGGGCATGAATGAGAATCAAAAATACACTGATTTGGTAGGGAACTCTTTACTCTTGTGAACTGTAGGATTAACCACAGTAACCATCTATGAATTCTGAATTAAACATCTGCCTATCTGAAAGAGTGGATAGAGCAAGGCAGGTTCTGGAAGTAACTGTAATTGTGAAGAAAACATCAATACGAAAACAAAGAAATTAATCATTTTTTTGAAGAAGACAAAGTGATACTGTAAAATGCAGCTCCTGCACTGATTTCAGCTAATGATGTGACCTGCACTTGGAGGAAATTAACAATGATAAAAACCACCTCAGTGCTCTGACTAAATAACAAATGACATCTAACATAATTCGAATGAAAAATTGAAATTAAAATCCCACATTCCTGACACCTTCTGTTCCTCCGAAATAATATGTTAGGAAATTGTCACAATGGATCTGCCTTAGAACACAGCACCACAAATGGAAATCACCCAGGACATTGTCATTGTTATTACTGATGCTAGGCATTAGCTTCTTGACTTTGATGTGTGTTTGAGCTTTGAGCTCTTCAGCTTATTAGCTTCCGTTGCATACAAGTGTCAAAGCATTCCTAACATCAGCTTTTCATGGAAATCTCACTGGTATGTGAGATCACTGGAGCATGGCTCACCCATCACTAGAGCGTGTAATAGAGTTGCCAGAGCTACTGGAGATCCATGCTACCCAAGTGGTACATCAGGATGGCACAAGCTTACCAGATCTAGCAGCATGACTCTAGCAGCTGTGTATACTCCACTCTGGGAGCCACAGTCCTTGACCTGGGTCTCCTCTTTCATCAGAAATAGGCTAGTTTTACCCACATAGGAATCATGTGTTCCTAATAAGCTGCATTTTTATTAACAACCAAAATTTCTATTTGCTTGTAAGGTTACTTATGCTGCTAGTAATGGTAACTCTAATATTGAAAATTTAAACTTTAGCATTTACAAGACTTTTTTTTCTGCTTGTAAGAAGCTCAGAGATTTTGAGTGCAGGGTTGGATTTTGTTTCAACTTTGTTTTAGAAGAAAGTTTGTTAGCATTTTTGGTACTGAAGACTGAAAAAAAATCATGTTGTCTTCAAAATATAAGGAATTCATTCAAATAGAATACTTTATTTCCAAGGTATTCCTGACATACATACATCTCACTTTGAGAAACATGACAGACATATATAAGAATGATAGATAACAAGGTGAAGGATCAGAGGCTTAACCAATTGCTCCCTGGTGTCAAACTGAGAATCAGCAGAAATAATCATTTTGGCATCAGATAGGAAAAGTCAGAGGTCAGGATTTAATGCCGTCACAGAAAGATTCTTCAAATAAGGCAAGCAGGTGCCTACTAAAGCAAGATTATTTGTTGTGTTTAGGGATTCAGCACAAAGCATGATGTGAATGGGAATGCAAGGACTCCATGATAAAACAGAGAGCTCTCTTATCTGGAAAATCTTTCTCAAAATCATTTATTTACTTAAACAAGTCCATAGAAGTAGGTTGCTAAACTTCTTCTCTTTCCTTCATTTCTTCTCTAATGACATTGGAGGTAACATAAGAAATTCTCTTTAAATGCAATAGGGGCAAAATACAGGCTCAGGGTAACTCAATATCTAGTGCATTGACTGTCAGGAGAATAAGAGGGGAGAAAGTGAAAGTATAGAGACAACAATCAGAAAGTTAAATAGAGTGAGACTAATACAGGCAGCATTGGTCATGCCGTGAACTGTCATTTGAGATCTAATTTTTTTAATAAAATCTTTAGGAAAATCTCTTTTCTTAATTTTCAGTTGTTTATATGATGATGATCTGGAGCTCATCCTTGAGTATTTGAATGTTTACCATAATATTTTTAATTTTTCTTTAACCTTTTCTCCAGTATTTTTGCTTTATCTTCCCCACTCCCTACCACCTTACAGAATATTTATCACACATTTTAGACCAAAGGATGGATTTGCAGAAGTACTTGAACATCTGCTGCTTCTGTTGACACCAACTGGAGGGTTTAGGTGCTTTGCAATTAAAGTTCCTACTGGTTTCCAAAATTATCAAATAAAACAAGAGTTTCCTGTTTGCCAAGAGCTAAGCAAGGAAGTCTCCTGATTCCTTGTCATGGCTTGCTGTGCTGTGTATGTGAGATACCAAAGTTGGAGCTGCTGCAGTCCATTGCATGAAATGAGTCATCAGGTTAAGGGAGGAATATAATAGTAGAGGAACTGCTTTAACAGAATACAGCAATAATCCATCTTATCCAGCATCTTGTCTCAATTCCGGATTCTTCAGAGAAAGGTGTTAAATCCACTTAGTGCATGTGATATTATACTATAGGGGATATTTCTTCCTTACTCCATCTGGTGATCAATTTATAACCTGAGGCTAACGGATTGAATTCACATCGTAACTATTCAAGACTTTCATTTTCAAGACCCAGAAAATGTATGGTTCTAAACGCTGCTACGTCTGACTTCCAGATACAGCAGGTCTGTACTCTTAAGCAAATTTCCTATGCCAGTTTGCTTAAAAATAAGTAAATAAATACACAATTAAAAGGGACCAAAATCAAAATACAGACAGCAAACAAAAAAACAAATAAAAACAAAACAAAAAAACCCAAACAAACAAAAATACAGCAAAAAAAAACTTAAGAACCAAAAGTACGGCGAAAAACAATTGAAAGCCAAATTTTTACTGTTCTTTTCACTTGTGTTTGAACAAAATTGCAGCTACTCTAAAGCATCATTTTGTCTGAGTACCAATGCCAGAATTAATTTCCGAGGATTTCAAGTTGAAACTCTGAATAGTGCTCTTTTAACCAGTTCTGTGACACTGTGAAGTTTACTTACACATGTTTCCATTACTTAAAAGAAGAATAAAGGTTAAATGTCACTGAAGATGTTCAAGTTATTGGGTGGAATCAGGATGTGCAATGTTAATTTTTCTCATAACTCTAGTGCCAAAAATTTAGCAATCCGTTGTCACTAGGGGTGCAACTTGCTCAAAGGTCTTCCTTCCTTTGTTCTTTGTGGCTAAGATTTTCAAAGAAGTGGAAGGATGATTGTGATCTGTCTCCATTCAATCTCATTGGTAAGTGGTTCCCAGGTCCTAACACAGCATCAGTTTTCATTGTAACAATTTACTCTAACACTAGTCCTAAGAGTAGGCTCTCAGTTTTCCAACCCATGGGAAATTCTAACATTTTGACATTTCCTTTTGAATTGTTACAAAATATCAAACACTTTGAAACCTTAAGTCAAACAAAACATTCTGAACTATTTCTCTTTTGACATTATTAAAATGTTTTAAGGTAGACTGTAGTTTGAAGGTTATTTACCAAGATAAACTAAGCATTCTGATGATTTCCTCAAAAATAATTGTTGATAAAAATGTTATGTTTCTCTGAAATTTTCAAGCTCATCTAGTCAAAGAGGTTGCTGGAAAACAGCTCCTTTGGAAAAAAATAATGCCTAGTTCTTCTGTGACTGATCACTGCAGTCTTGGACTGTCAAACTATGGGGAAAAATATAAATTTATCCTACTATTGTCATGGATGTTCTTATTAAAATACAGATCACTTGAAACTTGACTAAGGAATCATAAATCTGAATAGTCATTTCCAGTAACATGAACAGGACTTGGATCTCCTTTCTTTGCAGTTTCGTGAGGTAGCAATGTTGCTGATATCCAGTGTTTTTTGAAACTAAAAGTATTCTGTATCTCTCTGAGTTGAAATGTTAGTTCAAATTTCACTGAAAAAGAAACTATGCCAAAGCACAAAGCCTTTCAGCTAATTGCAGGGGTTATTTTTCAGGGCTGTTCTTCAAGTGGTATGTCACAATTTAATTGTTTTTGAGACTTCTATTCTGTATGGCATAATCCATTTTCTTTATCCCAGTACAACACCCACTGACATCAGTACAACTGAGGGAAGTAGGAAAAGATTACAAATTTGCTCTCAAGCCCTACGACAAGGTTTTAATCAACAAGTAAAAGGTGTATGTGGTCCCACTGCAACGAAAAGGAATTACACAAATGGGAGAACTTTGCCCTTACAGCACAAAGTACCATGAAGGTGCATGTTAAAGGGGCAAGATTTTCAGGAGCAATCAGCACAGAGCTAACACAACTTGTGTTGAAAGCAAAACAAGCAGGTTTGGCCATAATCTCTCATATCCTTTCCTAATAGCAATGTGTCAAAATTGAAAAACATGGTCTGAATGTCTCCATATTTCATGGACTCAGAGTTTATCTTTACATTCTAACAGTAATTTAGACCAAGCCTTCTAAAAATGCCATACGTTTTCTTGATGGGGAATAAGTTACAGCTGATGTGTTACCTATTCGAGTATTCCCACGTGAAGTTAAACGATACTCTCTGTGGCACCCAGTTATTCCATTTGAAGCTGGTCTTATCTTGAAAGTGCAGATTGCTTGCCAAGAAGCGTTCCTGATCATTCAAGTCTGGGCAAAATCTCACATGATCCAGGGGGCACATATTTGATTTATGTCTGAGATACTCTTTTACACTCCATTACTCACACACTTTAATTGCAAAACACTGGATAGCACATGTGTTGGAGGACAAGACTCATTTACTACACAGTCCAAAGGGGAAGCATCAAGTTTTCTGTACTGATATTTAGTACTCAAACAATGAAAAATGTTGTGTCAAAGCCAAGTAACTGGAATGACTGTCAAATGGTGTCATCTTTGGTCTGGCTTTCAGTCTCTTTCTGTAATTAGATATTAAATCTTATGCAGAGTACACTTGATACTTCAAACATGTCAGCTCTGTTAAATTAAATACAATCCAGAAGGCAAATCCAGACAGCCTAGATATTGTGGCCAGCTTTGAAATCAGATGTTGTAGCTAAAAGTGTTCACATTTTTTCCTTTCCTTTCCTTTCCTTTCCTTTCCTTTCCTTTCCTTTCCTTTCCTTTCCTTTCCTTTCCTTTCCTTTCCTCCCTTTCCTTCCCTTTCCTTCCCTTTCCTTCCCTTTCCTTTTTTCTTTCTCTCCTTTTCCTTTTTTTAATTTTCTTTTTCCTTTTCTTTTTTCTTTTTCTTTTTCTTCATGAAGGATGAAAGTCAAATAGCTCACAAGCTCCTGGGGGCTGCTGAGTCAGTTGGAAAGTTACTGAATTATGTTCCTCAGTCTGGTGAATTAGTAGATGTGGATTAATGGTTCCTTAAGATCTTCAAAGACTTAGTTCCAGCTGAGAATATCTTATTGCTGTATCTGCTGACTCAGCTGAAATAAAGTTCCTGGTCTGAGACTCAGAGTTAGATATTTAAGTATGCATTTTAAATGAATTCCATTAAGAGTCTATTGCTACCCTGTAATACAAATTTGCTAGTTGGAAGCTTTACACTAAAAAGCTAAAGGGAGATCAGATTTACTTCCTTTGTTGTCTCAGTCCTTTAAGTACTTACTAGCCTACCCAGTTTGAAGCCGAGAGTGCTCAAACCTGCAACTTAAATATTTTTAGCAATATTTTGCATGTAACATATCTGTATATGATATGTCTGTACTCTATCATAGAGTGGGTTTATTAAAAAAAAAACCACCTCAGTCACTTGTGGAGAAGACATTTTAAGCTTAACATGAGGCATTGACACTTCTATTCAAACGTCTTTGTGTACTGTAAAGCTTTAAGTATATACAAATTCTGTCTGAACTGGCTATGTTTCAGAAGGTAGAAATAATCAGGGAACAGAGGCACAGAATAATTAAGATGAAATTTACTGTAGATGCAGTTGTGAATCAAAGACAAAAGCAGGACTAATAAAATGTTGCAGCCAAAATCCATGAAATCAGGAGAGTTTGCACCAGCACCACTTGAAAATCTGACCCGTATCTACTTCATTAAATACTGCACAGTTTTCTTCCATTGTCTTACATTAGAGTCACATTTTTCTTTCTTTCTGATTTGCTATTGTTGTTAATTGCTACTCCTACTATTATTACTGTTAACTTGCTACTAAGCACTGATTGACCTTAACTGAACTTCAGGAAAGAACTTCTGAAACTCAGGTTTAATGTAATGAAGTGGCATTTTAATTCATTTGCTTTCCTGAGACCTTTCAGTTTATTAAATAATTTTATTTTACCTCTTTATTTATTTATTTAATCTGAATGAGGGTTCAGAATGTGCTGCTCAGTCTTTTAATTTCTGAACAACATAAAAAAAAAGAAGGAAAAGGAAGAAAAAGAGAGACAAAGCACACCAAAAACATTACAGTGGCCATCCAAGCTTCCTGCTAAATTATTCAGAAGTAAATGTACAAGCTAAGCTGCTTTATGCTTAAAACATGTATGGAAAAGAGATATTATAACTGACTACAGTACTTACAAAATCCTTTTGCAAGTACATGGGGAATGTGGAGAGAAGACAACAGGAAAGAGAACTACAGAGAAAGGTTGTGACATAGTTCTTACTTTTTAATAGGCCTCACAAATCGCAAAGTATCCTTTAAACAATGGTTACACCTTGGACTCCTGTTGAGCTCACCTTGCCATAGATATTGCAAGTGTGACACCTCTTATCCCTTTATTAACCTCTCCATTTTATGATCTGTTAGTCATGGATGCACATCTGCTTCACAGGCCATAACACCACCAGCTGCCTAAATGTCTTAAAAGCAAGGCGCCTAAGTACCTAAGCAGGACACGTGCTTCCCAAAAACGGGAACTGTGTCCTGGTGGTAGAGCCAGCAGTGCAGCAACAGCTTCAGCTGCTCATATGGTGCACACTTGTGGTCAGCTGGCATGAGGCTCCGCTGAATAGTGAGAAACTCTCAGGTTCAAACAGTTGCAAATTATTTAAAGGGACTCGGGGTGTGAATTTGTTATGCGATCATGTAATGGAAGAGCCTCTAATGATACATATGTGCAACCCTCAGGGTCAGGGTTGTGAACGCTAAGCCTGAATCTCTGTTCTTTCATGAAGCAGCACTGTACTGTAGCTTTCCACTCAGTAAAAATAAACTCTCTAGAAGTTCAAATGAGTTCTCTTATTTAAAGCTCAAGGGAGATAGCTTTGGTGTCCTGAATATTCTAGCCATCAACCTCTCTTATAAAGGAATAGCTTCTGGCTTTGAATGCCTCTGTCCCACCTCTCCTTCCTCAGATACTTCAAAAATCCAGCAATTGCTCAGATGTTGAATATATATTGTTGTTAGGAGACAGTTATGACTTCTTGGCAGTCGTGTGCTGGAAAAAAACCTGTCTGCTGCCCTTTCATTTATTTGTTTGCTTAGCATAGGATTCCCCTGAAAGACCATTATGGTTCTTCTTGTATATGACAAGTTGAATGAATATTATGAATATGACCAATCCTTTTCTACATATTCTTTTTTTAGACACAAGCATTGATTAAAAAGTTAGAGAGTAAGGGCAGAAAAGCTGCACTGCTGAACAAGCTCCACCAGTGGGGGTTGTGCTTCACAAAAATGCAAGCCCTGTGCTCCAACCATAGTTTATAATGGTGTAACTGGTAAGACAAGTCTGTGTTAATGTTTGAGGCAGGAGAAAGCTGGACTCTGATATCACTACCTCTGCACATCCCTGAGAAGTCAGTGGCTGAGAGCAGGGATCAGTGCTTCCTGCAACAGTATTGCAGCCTGCACCAAGAGTGACAGTCTGGAGATAGAGAAGTGACCTCGTATCACCCTTCATCTGGAACAAGAGGCAGCCTGGCACCAACCTTGCAATCTGAGATCCTGTTTGGTCCATTCACATGCTCCAGCAATTTCTTTCATAAGCTGCCATATGTTTCCCGCTCTCAGCATGACTCCTTTCTCACCTGTCCTTATGCTGTCCAGAAAACCCAATGCTAAAACTGAATCATGCAGAAATTTTGTAATCATTATTGGCTTGTGGGTGAAATCAGGATGATTTTTAAAAGAATCATGGTTTGGTTGATGTTATTTGTTGGTTTAGGAGATACAAACCTGTGGAAAAATGGCAAATGCTTTTTAAGCAGTGAGTTTTTGAATGGGTCTCAGTGGAAACACAAATGCCCTGTAACCAACCGAACAGCTCATTCAGCCTCTGTCTTTTTGAGATTCCCTTACCTGATGGTAATTACTAAAACACACCAAATGAAATCCTGGTCTTTCTTAAAGCTATTAGCAGCATTCCCCTGGACCCCACCAGGGCCAGGATTTCACCTGCTCCCTCACATTCCTACTTTGGCCTCCAAGCTTTGTAGCTGAGAAATTTCATAACTTAATCACTCATCCTAGCCCACAGGGCATGGCTGTTGACCCCCCTTTGACACAGCTGGTGTGGAATACAAGGACATTTCAGGAAATTTCATCTGCCAAGAGGTGCTTTCCACCACACTATCTATCACCTTAACAACTGCTGGGGAGCAAGTACATAATGTGCTTGACATTAGCACCTGTTTTTATAACACTCCAGTTAAATACCGGAGACCAAGACTACTGGGTCTTATTGAAAATACTGCTTACCCTCAAACCAGATTGTTTCCCAGAAAATGCTGGAGAAAAAAAAAATTCCTAAAAGAGAGTCAGCCTCTTTAATCTACTGGGGTGATTGCTCGTGAAAAATCACTGATTGCACCTCTAAGTTGAAATTAGTTATGTTTAAATGTCACTGATTGGAATATCTGGCACTGAAAACCTAAATGAAAGAGAGACTGACAAAATATACTAATCAGGAAAGGACAGCATTAAATTAACTTACTACTCTAATGTACTTAATGAATTATACAAAGGGTGATTAGTTCAATTGTAAAACAAATCAGTAGTAACATGCAGTGGTTTTTTTAGTTCTTACTCTAGTGTCTACCTAAAGGTTTGCGTGGCAATGACCTTAGTAAAGCCCTTGCCTAATTCTTCATATTAAAATATCTAAATATAAAAACCAGCAAATAATAATAATACTAAAAGAATAGAACCTATCTATCCCATTTGCACTAAACATCTCAGAGAACTCAAGCAAGGATGGATGTTCAGTGATTCCTGGATCTATGAGCACAGAGAAGTTATAATCATGTGGTTCTGTTCTTGATGTGGTGCAAGCTACATCATTTTACCTACTAATTCCACTGCAAAGTTCACCATGTCCACCCCAAGCACATATTTTGCTCATTATATCTCACATTCAAAGTTCTGGTAATTTTACCACAATCCCACAGAAATTATTCCAGTGACAAATAACTTGTGCTTGTACTGTATCCTAGTGTCTGGCCTTTGTATTATGGCATTCATATATTTGCCTTATAAATAAAGTATCTTTTTCTTAATTTAAAGCTCTGATTGTGTTGATAATTATGGATCACAATAACACATATGTTTTCCACTTATTAAATTGTATAGGCCTTGCACTCCTAATGCTGTCTCATTTCTAAATTTTACTGAAATAATCTTCATCATTTCATAACTGTCCTGTAAGCAGAAGTTAGATATATTTATGTTAAAGAGATTCTTTATCTGCTACCTTTTTCCTGCTATTAAATAACAGTAATGCAGCTAAATTAGGTTGCTACCTGTATTCTCATATTTTTTAAAAATTACATTATCTTTTGTTTATCTAATATTTATGTGTGATAGGCAGAAAAAGAGAAGATAGAAATCTAACTTATTTCTTATTAAAAGATGTGACGTGTAATAGAACACTAACCCTAGGATGGTATCAATAGTCAAAATACTACATACCTGCATTGACAAGTGGCTCTGAATTCACAGCCGTGAATGGTACCTGGCCACCATAGACTTTTACTGAAGACCACATATGTGTGGTCTTATGTGTGACCTGTTATGTGTGATTGTTTAGATTTTCCTTTCTTATTTTTCAAGTTAAATGTAATGTTAAGAAGCTACCATACCTGTAAAGGTGAGAAGAAACCCATAATTTTTGTGCGCATCCCTCACAGATGAAAAGCACTGATGTGAAGTGTCCCTTTTCTTTGTCTGACCAGGTTCACCCTAGTCTTGTGATTAAAGTATCACATTGTCAAACACCATTAAATTGTCAAGGACTTCAGCAGCAGGAGTAAGATTTGTTGCTCTTTCATTACTTCCTATAATTCTTAAGATGTCTATTGGTTTAAATACAGGAGTCTGCAAGTTTAAATACAGGTTATCAATCACCTTGGAAAAAACCCTCCAGGCCAATTTTCACTGGTTTTTTGATGGGGTGAACACATCTGCCTGCAGCCACAGGTTAGCAAGCACATATAATTCAGGAAGAAACAGTTCCTATTGTCTATGTTGGAGGAATAAATTTGTAAGTGTTTACACTGTTGGAAGGGTTTATGGGCAGAGGAGAGCGATTCAGTAAATGATTTCTCAGTGAAAACATTTTATAAGGAAGCAAATGACATTTTGTATATTTTGGGGTGTTTTCTAAGGTATAGAGTTCTTTACTTTGTGACTCTGAGAGCTGCAGTCCACCCCAGAAACTTTAACAATAGCTTAGATGTGGAACAGTATTGGAGAGAATATTTAGCAAGCTGCTATCTGAGACAGGAATATTTGATTTCTGATTTCTGCTTCTGGAGCTGGACTACCTATAAGTCAGGGACCAGGAACCAAAATCCAGGTCTCCACTTTACCCAGTGACTGTCCTAATCAGTCTTATTCACTGGGTCATGAGTTTTTCTAAAAAGTGGAACAAAGCAAACATTCTCACCTGAAACAGTTCAGATACAGCTCTCCCCTGGGGGAGAGAGATGTGTGGATTTGAAATTAATCCTTTTTATGAGAGGATAAGCTTTGAACCCAGGTTTTCTGATTCCTCCCTAAGTTCTCTGGACAGGGAGATAATGTATAGAAGTGATTATATTGTGCTTTTAGAAACTGACAACTTGGGTGTTCAGCTGCAGGAGATAAATCCAGACTTTGAACTCTAGCTTGAAATTTATCATGAACATAAAATCTGAGTCTCCTTAGAAGGAATACAAATCCTGTGCTGTTTTTCTAAATATCTCTTACTGTATTTTGGTTGGTGATCTCAGGTGGCATCTGTACTCCACCTTGAGGAGCACTGTACACAGACCTCAAATATCTAACCAAAGGTCTAACCACAAACTATAGGCAAACACTTAGAAGTTAAGCACAGTATCAGTATATGCAGAGATCCCTAAGTTTCTTAGCAGATTCAGCTTTTAACCACTTTAATTTCTGAAAACTGGTAATTTAGAGCTCTTCTCATTTTCAGTGGAGATGAATGGGCAACTCCAGGGCAAGAGTGCCCTCATCTCAACATAGCTGTGCTATGCTGGAGGCACATGCTTTAGGAGAGTCTTCCTACTTAAATTAAACGTTTTATTTTTGTTTGTGAGTTTTGGGTTCGGGTTTTGTTTTTCCTTTTTTTTTCCTTTTAATTATTTTTTATTTGTTTAAGATTTTTTCTAGAAGGAAAAATCTATTTCTCTTGACTAGAGAAGCAGAAGTGATCAATTTAAACCAAATTTTCAATAGGCAGAACCAGTTGAATGAATCCTAGCCTTCATGACTTACTTTGCCAAATGTAAAAATTACAGCTGTTCTCTGCCTCACCAAGAGGCTGCAAGACTAAATACATTGAAGATTGAGAAATGTCCAAAAACTGAGGTTGTGTATAGTCCATGAACACAGAAGTCAGTGGGAATTTTGCTACTGACTTCAGCTGTGCCAGGATTTAACCTTAATGACTCAACTTATATTTGGAGGAAGCTTTTATTGTTTTTTTTATGTCATAGAACAGGTAAAAAAGTCAGTATTTGATGGCTTTCAGAAAACCAGGCTTTCTTATGATGAACTACTTACAAAAGACAATAATAGAACTCCAAATAGCAAGGAAGGCTTAAATAACCTTTTGACCATATTGCCTGTCTTATGTTTTATAACATTTCTAAGTATGATCACTTTTGCAGATGCTGGTTGCTACAGTTCTCGCATGGGGACTTCAGCTATTTAGAGATGCATGGTTGTATATAGCATATTGTTTCACTGAATGTCAGCTACTGAGCCATTAGGTACACACAACTAGAGAAAAAATGCTTCACCATTATACAGATGTGTGATAAATTCACACAAAAATTTTGGTCTTGATAATATCAAAACAGTAACAGCCTTAAAACCATTCTTATATTTCCTTAAGCAGTAAAGATGCAGAGCAGAGATGTTTGTGTTCTGCATAATATCACCAGATGCTGGAGCAGCTCCCAGTTCCTACACCTAGCTGTGTGCCTAGTTGCATGCCAGCTCCATACCAGTCAGAGTACACCAATTTTTCTCCCCTACCTTCCCTATATAGGAAGGGGAGTGGGCCAGTAAAACCCTCAGCGCACTCTAAAGCTGGCCAATGGAGTATAGATTCAGGGTTTTGTGTCAGAGATTGTTTGCTACATTTAATAAAAGTCAGGCTTTTGCAGACAGGTCACCTTGGCTGCTATTATCCTGATGACTGCTGATGTCTTCTCAGGAAAACTTTATGTCACACTTCCTCCAAAGTTTCAGGACAACTTGTAAACACATGGGTATCCAGTAAGATAAGACGTGAAAATATCATCTCATGTAGATTTAGGTATGTATTCTAGTGTGTAAAACCAGACTTTGCCAAGCATTAGGAATATCCTGGTCAGTCAGTTCTTTCTATGGCTACTATGGTGTTGGTTCATTGCACTTGAAGGATGACATCTTAGAAGGAATTTGTGTAGATCACTCAAAGTCGTGCAAAATGTCTAGAGGTAGCCTAACTATTAAATAAGTATTTTGGCTAAAGACAGAATTTAAATTGTTTGGTGGAATCGTATAACAACAATAACTTACAAAATGATCAAAGAAGCAAAATATTCCTTTCACCTTAAAATATTTCTCAGGAGACCTTGTGAGATAATAACACTTGTCTTGCACGAAGAGAAAAGGAAAAATATGTTTATATTTTTCCAAATATAGAGATATTACACTTCTCCCTATGAAACTCAGCAGAATTTGTGAAGTTTAAAAGGCAAACTCCTCTCTGTCTGAAACTCCAGAAAAAAAAAAAATAAATTCACAACAATAAGACACAGTTTGCCAGCTCTGATCTCCAAGCTTTTGGAAGTTGTGTGTTTTCAAGCCCTCACAATCCACAAGAGAAAGGCTGGCAAGGAGAAAAGCGTGGGTTGCTAAGGAGTTTTACAGGAAAAAAAAGACCACATGCTAGCTGTGTGAGTGTGTTGGTAACCCCTAAATCGCACACTAGAGTAAGCCCAAATTTCAGATACTTGTGGGTCAGCAGAACAGAATAACACTGGCAGCTTTAGAAAGAAATCTCTGATGTTTGAGCAGATGTGCAGTGGAAATAGTACTAATTTAAGCACTGGAAGGCTTTTATCTTTAACCTCTTGTTTACTGCTGCACAAGTCCAAATCTTATCCAAGCTGAAAGATGATCTTGATGTAAAAAATATGTAATTATTGGACAATGATGGTTGGTGTCACCATGATAGAAAACACTACATATGACTCAGCAAAGTATTAGGCCTGGTTGAGCTGTTCATGCTGAGCCGATTTGCCTGAAGTAGCTATAAGTTCTTTGTTCAGCTGTAAATGAAAGTAAATCTTTCTATAATTGCCTATGCCTGTCATATGAAAGACTCTGTTTTTCTTCCTCTTCTTTTGCAGAACATTCTCCTTTTTCAGACATATTAAATGCATGTAATTCAGCACCCAGGAACACTCTCAGAGTTATATGTGAGCCTTAGATACATCTCCATATTGTTTTGTTTCAATACATGCAGGAATATATTCTGAAATGCCTATGGCTTGTGATGTCTTGTAAACTGAAACATTATTTTAATGTGGTGAGGTTAGCCTAGTTGAATTTTTATGCAAACATCTGTCAGTGACATGAGAAAAACAAGAGTCTTGGCTATCTGGTAGCCATCTATTATGCATACATGTTGGTAATGATAAAAAATGATCTGTGTGTTTGGCCTAGGAATAAAAGCACATATGGAGTCTGTGGGTTCAAACTTCAGCATTGTGTATTCTGAAAAGAAAGAACAATTCAATGATTAATGAAGAATCTCTAACCTTTCTTCCCCTTGCAATGTTGCTGTGGGAGACCATTTCTATTAAAGAAAAAAGGCAAACAGAAATATTTGATTTGTAAAACTATTTTACATGGTATTTTAATTGTTTCATTGTTGTATTCTCAGAAAATAATTTAAAATATAGCAGCTATCTTCTTCCTGTAACACTATAATGATTTTTGATTTTAAACCAGGTTCAAATAGCAGCCACTATTCTTTTCCACTGATTGAAAAAAAGGAGTCACAATAGGTAGATCAGAGTAAAAGAATTGTATAATGGCTCAACAAAGAGGAATAGAATCCTTTCTTTACTAAGTCGAAAACTGATTTAAAATCTGTCTGGTTCACATCAAGATGTTTTCCACAAAACTGATCCATTCTACTTTCTAAATTACACTGAACTAAACACTAAAGTGTTTGGGATTTTTTTTCTTTCTCCCCCCGCCTTTTTTTTTTTTACAATGTCCAAGCTACTCACATAGAATGTTTTACAATGGTGATCAGATCTGATGCCCAGAAAAAGCTGTGGGAATTGAGGCCCATGAAATCTTGTTTCAACTGCTTTTATATTTGCTGTCGGAGATGGATATCATTCTCAAAAGGAGAAGGGCGTTACTTTGGCTCTTAGTGTATTGCTGATCCCTCCCTTGTGTATTTGTCTCAGGAAAAGCAGGAATAATTGTATAACCTAGCCCTCAACCAGTGATCAGTAAAACCATTTATTGGTCATCACTCAATGCTCAGTAACAATACATTCTGGGAGCCTGTAAAACCAGGAAAGAGTTTCCCAAACTGGAAAAAGAAGGGTGGTTATCTGCCCCAAAATCCTTATTATTGTGCTTTTTAATAATTAAATAGGTTGTTGGAGCTTTCAATCACTTTCCCCTAGCACTCTGCTTGGACTCCAGAGGAGGGAAGTTAAGGTAATAATTCAACAGTTTCAAGGGCGCAAATAGATATTTAGTTGGGAACAGATGGATCTGCTGTAGAAATCTCAGGTGTTCATTAACAACTACCAACCAGCACTTGAAATTAAGGAAGAGAACAAATGTCTAAAAGCAAGAGATGCAAGAGATCTTTGCATTATTTAGGGCTTGTGACGCATGCTGAGTACTTATTTCTTCAAAAAGTAGGCCATTGAAATCATGAGGGCTATTAGTGGAGCATAGTACTCTTTCTCATAAAGAAGAGTCTGACTCATATGGTTGAATTTTTGAAGGTTTATAATAAAAAGAAATTATCCAAGTCCTCTGATCATTCTATTTCAAAGCCCAATATACCATAAAGAGCATTAGTAAAATTTTTTCATGTTCAATTAAATATTTTAGTGTGGTTATTTTTGCTTATAGAGTAATGTTCTTCTGCAGGGGCTGCATGTAACTTATGCTTAGTTTTTTGAATTGATATTGCACTTCTTCTACGATTCTCAGCAAAAAGCTGTAAAGCTGTTTTAAAAGTAATTTCTTAAAAGTGTTCTATAGAAATGTGGTGTACGTAGCTGTGATTGCACAACTTCAGATATATCACTTACATTCTGCTGCTGGAAGCTCCAAAGGAAGGTTGTGATGTAGAAACACAACAGTTAAGCAATTTATGAGGATATGGGCTTTTCTAGCAAACTCACTGAGTGGGAACTATGTCTTCTAACTTGGGAATGTTTACACTTTTAAAAAACACTGATCTAATTAATCTGTGGTCACTGTCAACAAAACTTAGAGCAATAGTCACTGTGTGAACCAGCACAAAGGAAGCAGTCAGATAACCCTCAAACAAGCTGCCTGGCCCAGATGGGTGGTCTTCAAGGTTGTCACTTGGTTTGCTCTTTCTGTTTACATCACTTAGTTATTTTTTCCATTAGAGAAGGTCTTCAGATGCAGGGCTGATTGGTGTGTTTTCTTAGTTTTGTGCTTATTCATCATGTTCTAAATATTGATTTTACAGCTAGAGTCCTGTGTCACTGAAACACTGCTTAATCAGATCGAGGATATTTTTGTTACCAGGCTGATAGAATCTGAATGTTTGTGACAAGCATTTTATTTTCACTGTTAGGGCCATCAATATGTGAGACAAATTTTCTTGTGAAGGACCTGATTTTTAAGATACCAGCACACTCAGAATGAACATAATGTGTTCCGAATTGACAGAGAAACACCTTTTTTTGTCCCTCAATCTGAAATCTCTTTCATTGGTTTCATCCTACTGCAGATTCCAGGGAGGCTTTGGGGAAAAAAGGAACTACAGCTCATATACTCACATACATGTTCACATACATGCAGACAGTGACTTAGGACAAGCAAATCAGAAACTTAGAATTGTCCACATGCTTTCTTAGAGTAACATGCTTTGTAAAGTAGCATTAATCAAAAAGTTTGCAGTTATGTTGTCTACATGCCTAGTTGCTTCCATTCCACAGTGCCCACTGTGGAGTAAGTGAAGGTCTGTCTTTCCCTCTCACACACACATACACAGTCACTCATCTAATATTACATTTAGAAGAGATTGCTTCCAGCTTGGACTCCCAGATTTTTCCACTGGGAGACAGTAAATACTCCGTTTGTGTAGCATGAGAATTCAGTGTATGTGCAATCACTGTTTAATGAGATAAAACACAAGCTGAAGGTCTGAATGGGTCTTGGACCCAAATTAAACACTGGACTATATGTCTAAGAAAAGAAGCAAAATTTCACTGTACTGGAAGAGAAACCAGGCAAGGAATATATAACAAATCTGTGTTTCAATTTTTGTGATTTTTTTTTTAAGTGAATATTTGCTGGTAAACATTTCACTTAGGAGACTAATGCAGATAAATGTACATACATACACGTATGTATATATACAGATATATATAAACCATGAATTGCATTTCACAGAGAAATGGTCCCTTTTGAGAGGGCTGAAACTGCAAGAATATAGTCTTTCCTGCAAAAGAAATATTCACATCAAGAAAATGAGAGATTTGTTTACGCTAAACTACATCATCAATAACAACAAAAACCTACTCTGTAACGTCTTTAAGGTTAGGCTTTTACCATTTTCAGTGAAAACATTATTGACTGAGATATTGAGTCATTGTGAGTACCAGGGAAAGGAGGGGACCAGTTAGGACCACTGAAAAGATGCCATTTAGCAGGGTGAGGGAGAAGGGAATGAGCATAAAATTTCAAACTAATTTGATCAACTAAAATGTATTTTTTGTGTGTGAAAAGCCAATTTTTTAATATAAAAAATAAGTTTGCAAACTTTTCAGCCAGTGTTCAACAGCTTTTTGCCTCAAATTTAGTGACAAACTTTCTCGTTGAATGGGAAATCATTAAATTTTAAAACAGTTTTGTGTTGAACACACTATATATGTTTGATAAAAATTGATCCTTCTTGGTATGTATAAGCATAAAGAAAAGCAACTTCATATTTTCAAAGATTTTTAAAAATCAGTTTTCTGAAAGGAAAAAGTTAGATATCCACATGAGGGCATGCAATACCAAGTAGAGGCCTACAACCAAGTTCTAGAAAAAGGAAGAAAGAAAGGATGGAGACAAGCATTTTGTAGTCTTTCAAATGTTGGACTAAAGCTTTAGTTTGGGTGTTTTGTCTGAATCAGTTCACTTGTCACTAACTCATTTCCGTATAGTGAACAAATGAATACATTTGCTCTTGAGTACCAGTATGGTCAATATGTGATCATTCTTGTTGATAAATGGACTCTTAAAACTTAAGTGAAAAAGTCTTAAGTAAGAGCTGAGTGTTTGAGAATTCAAATAAATAATTTGTCAGGAAACTGTAACCATCTGTCAGTTCCTTACACTGTTAGGCTTTTCTTCTTTTTTTTTTTTTCTTTTTCCCAGACCACTAGAGAAGATGGCCAAACTGCCAAAACCAAATAAAGAACATACCTTTTGGGCTTTTGATCAAAACAAGTGAGAAGATGATAGTCACATAAAGGCAAAAGTTAAGATCATAAAGAGATTACCTAGATTGACAAAATGAATCACAGATTTACACTACAGATAGAAGCCCAAAGACATTCCTGAGTTATTCTATGTCAACAGCCACTTTAGATGGCAAGAAACTCATTCTCCAGCTCTGTTCCACAATCAGCTTTGAAAGAACAAAGTCTAACATGGAAATAACAGGTGTTTCATATGAAACAGCTATTTGAAAACACTGGCATCTCATTAAAAATGACCTGACTCTCCAAGGTGTAGAGGTGCATGAGGAACCACTCAATCCTTGGCTTATTTGGAATTTAGATGCCATATCCTGCTTGGAAACTACACCAGCTCCTGACAGGTTGAGGCTGTTTCTCTACCTGGTTACTCACAGAAATGGTAAAGACAATCCGTGATGATAACAGTCATGGCAGACCTGCTCAGCTTTAACAGCACTAACTCAGATTCCAGAAGGAGCATTATCACCGAGAAACAGGATACAGTAGCTCGCATCAGCTTGTTTCAGCAAGCAGACTCCTGCTACCCAGGGTAGGAATGGCCTCATCTGCAACCATCTACATTTCCTCCTCAGACACTACTCTTGGGGTCATGATGATGTCAGAGGAGAGAAGTATGCACTTCTAGGGACTAATTCTTCTGACTTATTTTAGATATCTATTTTAAGAAGAAATCGGGGATGTCTATGCTTTGGGAATGCACTAGGTATCTAGAGAAAAGTTTTCCTAAAGCTTACACTGTACATGCTGTGTGGAGATTCACAGAACAGGGGACCGACCTTCTTGCCTGTAGGCCATTAACTCATCTAAGAAAAAGACTGCTAATTGCAGTAAGTCCCTGTTGCAATTAGAAGTTTCTTGACTTAAGACTGTGGTTGGTTTATTATTATTCTGATTTAATTGCTTTCTTTTTTTTCTAGTCAGATCCACAAAACACCCATGTGCTGGATATTTCCCCAGCAATATATCATAGCTGACCAACAGTTAAAAAAATTCAGTTACCAGACAAGAC
This sequence comes from Mesitornis unicolor, assembly GCF_000695765.1. Taxonomy (NCBI): domain Eukaryota; kingdom Metazoa; phylum Chordata; class Aves; order Mesitornithiformes; family Mesitornithidae; genus Mesitornis; species Mesitornis unicolor. Next base: position 30,840 of record NW_010204193.1, read on the forward strand.
AATAATTACAGACTTTGTGTGGTCTTCTCTGACATGTATTCCGACTCTCTGAAGACATGAAGCTGCTATGTGTAATACTACAGACATCTAATAATCTAAAATCTTTAGCAACCTCACTGTAAGCATGAAATGTTCTTATGTTTTCAGCATTTGGAAATTTCTTTAACAGTAAAATAGAGACTTTTAAAGTAATTTTTTTCAAGATATAAAGAATGGTGGTGTCTGTTTTTTAATTCTTTCATGTTTGCTTCAGATTAGTAAGGAGAGAAAATTACATCTTCCTCCTCCATTTTCTCCTGAGTGAAAAGTGAAATTCTTGCATATTTGTCAGTTTTAGGAGTGCCTATCTTCAGCAAATACAATGAGAAATGAAGCAAAATCATGCAAGACTCTTTGCTCCCAACACAAGATTGTATAAAGAAACCAAACAAAACCTTAATTTTCTGAAATCTCTGCTTTGCTGTGAACAATATAAGAATGCTCATGTAAATTATGTACAGAACTTCCTTTTGAACCATCTGTTACAATGTCTTCAGCACATTCTTAAAGTTCATTAGGAAGCAATAAATAGAAAGAATAGCGTAGGGCCAGCTATTTAGCTTAGAACATTTTTAGTAAAATATTTATTCTAAATGTCTCCTCTAGCTTGTTGAAGTGATGGAGGTGTTTGAATATATAGGAATAAAGTATTGTGGAGCCTCTGCCAGTTATACCATTAAAATTTTCAAAAGCATACTCTAAAATAATACATGGCTCAAGAAGTGTCTAACTACACGTAAAAGGAAGAAACTTTTTAAGTTGGAACCTCAACTGCCCACCATTTTTTTTAAAGTATTTCACTGTGAAGGCAAGAGGCTTGCTTTCTTCTATCTGAACTTTAGGGCATCACATGTGAGAAAATTACCCCATATGTATTTAATTTACATTTTAGATCTGAGATCATTGTATATGGGCACCTCTCTGATCATATAAATAATGACGTTACTTTCAAATGTGTCATTTCCAAACATTGACACAACCATTATTTTTCAAGATCTGCTATTGTGATGAAATATTGCCCAGCGCTGGCCTCAGTCCCATGGATAGAAAAATATTTAAAATTTCTAGGCCTGCTAAAATAATAAATATAGGAAAAGAGAAAAATAATTTGTGGAAAGCTATGTGGAATCACTCCTAGTTCTTAGACCAGGGAATATGTAAACAGCTTAAAACCCAACAAAACAGGAAATACAAAACATTTTATGGAATAGTATATATTGGGTACTTGCCTTAATGCAGACTACGTAACTCCATTGAAAGCTAGTTGACGTTCCCTACAGAGAGTCTATTTCAGAAGCATTTACAGATTTTAAAGAAAAAGAAAAAAGACATACCTAGTGAATAGATGTATCGTCTGAGATACAAATTCTTGACTTTACTTCAAGCTTGATATGCAATATTGGAAGGATTAGGAAAATAATGTTACTGTTCTTTCTGTGTTTCTCTTAACAGTCCAAACTTGTCCATGACCATGGCTGCATGAACACCCCAGTATCACACTCAGCAGTCGAGTGTGGGAGTGCTGGCTATCTCCTGTGCCCAAGCTCTCCTGTTCTGGAAGTCTCACAGGGTAGAAAGTGAATAGAGTGTCATGGTCATGCTTAATCGCTGCAGGAGTGCTGTCCCTAGATTTTAGTATTTCAACATTTGAATAAAATGTCCTGTCCTTTATGTTTTTATATATTTTGGTTTGACTTTGCTGGAAAGACAGAGAGTAGATGTCCACATTATTTTGCAAAGCACCTTTTGTTACCTTTCTTACTTAAATATTGCTGCTGAAATGTTCCATATTACTAAAAGTTGGTCTAAAATCACTTCAGGGACAAGTTAAATATAGTAGATTTTCTTCATGTTATGACTACTGAAAAACAGCATAAAAGACGTCTGCTGAACTACTAGAAAAAACTCTGCAAACCATGGCTATGTAAATAGCTCTGTGTTAGTAATTTCTAAGTTATGCACCTTTTTTATTATTCTTTTCTAAAAATGTCTAAAGAGTGCAGGTTTGTTATTTTGAGCATAGCCAGATTCATTACATTCACATGGAGAAACATCATAATTTCTGTTTCCTTTAAGTACTCCAGTAATTTCTGCCTGACAATAAGAGATGAGCAAACTAAATGGCAAAAACTGGTTTAGTAGTTTTCCCTCAGGTGGTATCTGAGGTGTTCCATAGCCAACATTTCTTCACTGTCAAATCTTCCCTGAAGATTTTGTCTCTCCTGGAGAAATCATTAACATTCTCTGTACAGTTCAACATCTCCACAAACCTTGTGCAGCAATATGGACTAATACATCAGCAGTCAGAGTCCCTGGCAATTCACAATTATCTCAGCTCTGGATCAGTCAGAAACAACATCTACTCTATCCTCCTCGGAGCCTGGAACAATAAAGTGCTTTTAAAAGAGGCGGGGGGAGGAGAGAAGGAGGGAGGTAAGGAAGGAAGGAGGTAAGGAAGGAAGGAGGTAAGGAAGGAAGGAGGTAAGGAGGGAGAAAGGGAAGGAGGGAGGTAAGGAAGGAGGGAGGTACGGAGAGAAGGATGGAGGGGGTAAGAAGGGAAGGAGAGAGGTAAAGGAGGGAAGGAGGGAAAAGGGAGGGAGGGAAGGAGAGAGGGAAGGAGGAAAGGAGGGAAGGAGAGAGAGAAGGAAGGTGGGAGGAGGAAAGGAGGGAGGGAGGGAAGGAGGGAAGGAGGGAGGGAGGAAGGGAGAGAGGGAAGTGAAAACCAGTGAAGTGAGAAAAGAGCACTTGGGAAAAATTGTTATCCCTGAATCTTCCAGTCCTATCTGTGGAGCTCCCTCATTATGAAGTCAGTAACAACATGGGAATCTTTAGTGGTAGTGCTATTGAATGTCTGAAAAAGGCAGTTTTCTTCTGCATGGGCCAGAGTAGTGTCTCTTCTACCAGAACACATACCTGCCTCTGCTGCAGCAGAAATTCTTCCCTCTCAGACTTGGCTAATGTGGTTATAATGCAGTTTCATAAATGAAGAAAGCCACTATTTGTTGGAAGCACAACAGCAGGCCTTGCTTAGCAACGTGCTATCCTGAATGCATCACCATGATTTTCTTCTCTGACCATGCTGATCACAGTGTGGTATGTAGGTCCTCCCTCATGAGGTTTCAGTGTAGACATACAAAACAATAATTGATTTTTTAAATAATTATTGTAGTTCTCACATGCAATAAATTGGTTATAAGGTACCTAAGACTATTTTTAGTCTTCTTCCAAAGCAGAGACTACAATCTCTTGAGGAAAAGGGGCAAGAAGACACTGGGGTAGAGTCCAGAGACACAGAAGAACTCCCTGATGTTGGAGGGGAGGTGTTGCTTTACCTCAGAGCATTCTGCTTAGCTGCAGATCACTCCTTTGGGATTTGTTGTCCTTCAGCCCTCTGGGATAATGTCTAATCCCTGTCTACCTCCCAGCACAAGATATTTCAGTGAAATGCTATAAGCAACCTAAAAGCTAGTATATGGAGCTGGCCAGCTGGGAGCTGGTGGACGTGAGCAGAGGAGTCTAGGAGAGAAAATATGTGTGTGCAGCTTACCCCCTGAAAAAGCACGACTGCAGGCCTCATCACTTTTGGAACAAAATGGAGAAATTCCCCTATTTAATTTATGGCATGTCTACTCTACAGGCCACACTGGAGAGCAGGATTAGCCCAAGGTAGCTGTAAAGGAGCCAATTCACACACGAGACAGCATGACCACAGCAGGATGCAACTCAGAGGTATGAGTTTGCTTCTCAGAGGTGCATAACAGCTTGAACTGCAACCCAGTCTTCATACTTCAGAAAGAGCATCCTTTTTTTTTCCCTGAGTTTTTACTCAAGCCCACAGACTGAAAAAAACCAAAGCCAAATAAAAATACGTTCTCTAGACAAGGAAGACAGGAAATAAGAGAAAGAGATTTATTTGTTTTAATTTTTAAATCTTGAGAGGTGCTCAAAACCTATGTTGATGGGACCATATAGGTAGCTAAATAAAGGCAGTACATATCAAGAGAAGCAATGATAAACCTCGCTCATGTTTTCATTGTGACAAATCCCGAGTTTGTATAGCTGAATTACATGCCAAAAAATTTCAAAGTGGAGTGTCTAGAAATAAGTCCCTATATCCATGTGGGAATCGATGAGAACTGTGAATTCTCAGTACATCCTGAAAATTGCTTTCATATAGACACAATTTATAGGGCTACCTTCAGACATCGAGCTTTGAAAAATTTGGCCAGGATTCCTACCTATTTATTGTTTCCTGGGCCAAAAAGAGTGATGAAAGTAGCTGGTGTTTTATTATTATTTCCATATGCAATATATTTATAAGAATATTTATGCAAGGAATGTTACAGAAATTCCATGCTTTGTTTCTTTTGTGAAATATACCTTCCTCATAAGAAACACATTATGCTTGGTCAAATATTTCTCTCTATGGGAGGATTAGGTCCACAGAACTGTGGGGTTCTCATTTATCAGAAGCACTCAATTTATCACCTGGCTTTTATTAAAAAAAAAGAAAGAGATCTATTCTGTTTGGACAGCCACTGTACACTGGATTTAGGAGATTAAGGTTTACTCTAGAAAAGTGTTATTGTGAGATATGATATGAATAGCATGACATCATTTCTGGCAATACAGTATCAGTGACTGAAAGGAAAAAAACCCCAACATGCAGACAGCTTTCTGATAAAGAGAGAGAGTTCTACAGTCTTTTCAAAGTTTACTGTGTTTTAAGATTGTGTATGCCATATTCCAGTCTAGAAGTAAGAATAGACAAAACAGCAATAAATTCTTCAGAGGGCATAATTTAAGAATATATTGATGTTTCTGAGTATGGGACAAAGAGGAATTTAGGGTAGATTAATGATGAGCCAGTGGTCTTGGATATATTTTATTACTTACCAGAAAGCTAAGGATTTCCAACTTTTACTTTAAATCTTTGTGTGGATACAGTACTTAAGATTTTTTAAAAAATAACCAATTGTATGTCTTTTTTTGAGCAGATGTATGACCTTGTTCTAACTTGCATGACATCATGGGAGGAAATATGTACTCAAAAAATATTTCATTATAATCACTATATTCTGCCCCAAATCAGGACATACTATTCTGATTTTGGTTAATATAATTGATGAATTAATTTCCATGGAATAAATAAACATGAACTATCTATAACAAAGTATATTTATTTACACAAGAGTCTGTTCTAGTTAACAAAAATTTGATTTACTTATTTTTGTCTTTGCTACACAATTTTTGTAACATATTTTCACTACTTTTAAAATACTTTAGAATCGTTACAGAAACATGTGTCAGGATATTATCTGGTTTATCAATACTAAATTCCACACCCCACCCCTTCCCACACCACCCCAGAAGACTATAATTTTAAATTCATTGGAATTAAGGTATAAGAGACAGTGTCATAAAGAGTACTGTTACTGGGTGGTCTTAACAGCAGAAATAGTAAATGCACACAAGGAAAAAAAAATACATAAATATTCCTGAGCTTTTGGACTGTGGATATATGAGTAACACTGTATCCTTAAAAGACCTGAGAGGTATTATTGGTTCTAACTCTGGTGCTAAGATGTGTAATAGGTGTGCTAAGAGATATTCCCCAAAGTTTTTAGGAGAAAGTTTACATATGAGACTCATAGTTGAAAACTCAAAGGCAGACTGGTTTTGCCAATTTGATAGCTGCAACGTCTTAAGTATTATATCACATTGCATATACTTTCTATCACAACACTGAGTTTTAGTTGTTGAGTTTCTATTGTCATACCAATTTGCATTATGTTCATAGATTTCACTAGATTTAGCTTTACATGTCTCTACCATATCATTTAAATGATTCTGTTTTTACTGTTTGCCATTTTTGAGCTTAACAGCAACCATGTAGTATGTTTATAGAGTATAACTATTCTTTATAAGGAAAAAGTTGTAGATATACCTCCACTCTTGCAGTTCAGTTGAGCTCTTTAGTTGTAATTGATTAATTGCATCATTTCTGTCTGAAGTTATTCGCCTTTATCAAAATTATGCAAAAGGATTCTCTATGTCCTATGGTCTATTTATCATTGTATTAACCCTGTATTTTAACAATCTTTGACAACTTCCTTACATTCCTAGGATTAGTTTATATATTGCTTTGTCTTATGTTAATATTTGCAATCCTTTCCATTATGTCAATTAACTGCTAGGACATCTATCCAGACACAGTGTACTCAAGTATAATAAAGAAAAGAAAAATACTTCAAGATGCTAACAAATTATAACCATGCCCAGATATAAACCAGATGCATGAGTGATAAACACAGAGATACAGAATTGTCACCACCCTTCAAAATCACAATTTAAAATGTCTCCACCTTTGACCTGTGGTAATAAGCTTTACTAAGGTATAACAGAGATGGAAATCTAGCCTTGTGTTTTCTTACTGAGTTTTTGAAAAGTTCTTCATTGTTTTTTTCTTTTTTTTTTTTGTTGCTTCTTTAGTAGGAGCAACTCTCACACTATTCCTGAAAACATTAACAAAAATGGAGAAAAAGAAGTGGCTGATGAAGCTGTGGTTGCCTGTTAGCAGTGCTCAATGCAAACATGTGCTTCATGTTATGAAATGGAGAAATGCTCTCACTACCACACAGCCTTCGTCCTTCACTCACTATTTCACAGCTGTGTTTAGTGCTGGAGAATATATGTGCTGATACAAACCAAGAGCACACATAGGCAAAACACATTTTATTCATGCTCTTTAGTAACAGCACAACTCCTGCACACATCTCTGACTTTGGAAGACTGATTAATTTATAAAGACAGCTTTGTCACCTTTGATTTGATAGCAGTGGAAGTACATTGACTTTCCTTTAGCAATCCAAAGAATCCACATATCAGTTAGAGAAAAAAGGATTTTTTCTTTTCTTTTTAATCTCTATGAAACAGTTTTTATGAAACATGACATCAAGCAAAATCATCTGGATTTCAGGTTTCTTATAACTGTAAAGTGAAAGCAGATTCTTTAAATAAAGATTGATTGGCTTTTTGGTTTGTTTCTTTACCCCTGGAAGATGCATTTTAGTACAGTGGTTTTCAATCTGTATCCTGTGTGTCCCTGGTATTCCAAGCAAAAGCAATAAGGGTCTGGAAAAGGTGACTAAAGAGAGCGAACTCAACTCACAAAGGGCTTGACTTCACTGTACTTCTACTGCAGTCACTGGAGTCTGAGTCAAAAATGATGCCAAAGTTTTAGTTTGAGCAAGAATGTTAACCATGAGTCTTGAGGTCTCTGCTGAGCAGGAGATTCAGTACCTTCCTTCTAACCTTTCAGGCTGTGAGACTTGGCTGTGCTTCACCTGACTTTGGACCAAATTTCAAGCATATCAGTTCATAGTTCTACAAGGAAATAATGAAATTGATTCATCTAATATAGGTTTTATCAAAAGTGAGAAAACAGTAAAAGCTTTTCTTTTTTTTCCTCCTCAGAGCTTATCAATGGGACAGTCTGGTTGTACTTTTGGATACATCTGTGAAAGATCTGCATTAATATGAAGTATGGGAAGAAAAAAAACATCAAAACAAAACTCTACTGTGAGCTGAGGACAACATTGTTAATATACATGTCACTCATCCAGTCAGTGCTACAAATAAATGCAGTACAAGATAACTCTGTGAAAATAAAAAAGCTGAGCATAATTTTACTTGAAAAAATTAGTCTTGGATAAACTGCTTGAAAAGCCTGCTAAAAAGGTTCAAACTAAATCTCAAATTCTGCTTTGAATGTAGGAGAAAATGAGTGAGTTCAAATCTTAGTCTAATACTGATCGAGTTTTATGTGCAATGCAAGGAAAAAAACCACTGATAATTTTCAAAGAAAGTTGCTAAGTATTAGCCAAGCTTGAGTGCTGTTAGCCAGTCACATTTAAAGGAGGGAATGCTGTCTCTGAATGCTTGTCTTATATAGGTGCATTTGTGCTTAGGACCTGAATCCTCAACAGACAAAGAGAGAATTTCAGATGCATGACTCACCTTAACATTTCTTATTTAAATATCCCGTTGCTCAGCATGCTGGCTATTGTACCTTGTTTTATTTACTACCAGAGACATCACCATAGCATCTGGTGCCTATAAGTCTGGATGAGTGGCGAATTTAAGCCAAAGCTCCTGAACTGAATCTAGATGCTGTCAGTATCAAGAGGTTGCCAACACAGGCATTGCATATCAAAGACAGGATTAGCTGCAATTTAAAAAAAATCAACAAAACCGCTACAAGTTTTAATCCTTTAAAGGATGGCTGTATCTTTTCATGCAGTGCAGACTGCACATATCTATTGTTCAGAGCATATTATGTAAACTGCCAAAGTCCCTGTAACACCAGGGATAGTTAAATGTGTAAACAGAAATAATTCTATATTTAAACATTATAGTTCTTCTGGTTGTTAAACTATCATTAGAACAGGATGGAAGCTGGTTTACAAGCTCCACTGTTGCATTTCTACACTGTGGGTGGTAGAAGCCAAGCCATTTTAAGACAATAAAATTTCTTTGTCAAATATACAGTAGATGACTGTTTATACATAGCAAGATTTGCCTCTCACCTTCTGAACCTTCAGGATAGCGCACAGATGAAATGGATATGTTGTTTTTAGATGTAGCAGCCTGGAAAGTCAGGACTTGAATCTGCTGACATTGCTGTGGTTATTTGCCACTTCTTTCCCTTTGTTGGAGAATTAGCCCTACTTTCTTCCTGACTACATAAGACATGCTGAAAGATGTCTGCTTGAGTACTACTGAGTGAGAGAGTGGAGTCCTCTGTGGACATACAGGTGCTCTGCTGTCTAAAAATAATATCAGTTACTGAGAAAACAATTTTTTGCTATTTAAAAGAAGCTACAAACCCCTTGAACATGCTGTTAGTGTGATGACAGTATTTAGCATATTTCTGTGATATTGCCACATAATTTACATTGCAATTTAAAGCAAAATCGACTAATGACAAAATCTAATTCTATTTGTAAGATATTAAGCCTAAAATCCAACAAAATTTAAACTGCCATGTACCAATGCTTTGATAGTAGGCTGAGACCCTTTGAAGAACTGGAGTCCCATATCCACAGAAGGATTCAATCATCTTATTGTCATTTAAAACAGTTGCTTTTTAATAGGAATCAAACAGGTGCCCTTCTGGATTTGGGCCAAAGTACCTTCCCATTTTCTTACAGCAGTTGAATCTCAAATTCACAGAAGTGTCCCACCTTGCTGTGTAATCCTGGCAAAGCTGATGAGAACCATCAGCAGAAATCCAGCTCAGATGTGCCCACAGTGACACAATGCATGTGCCTTGATTCCTTCCCCCTTGGTCATGCAGCTTAACGGGATATAGGAAATAAAAGTAAAGAAATATCTCTTGAGGGAAGGGAATTGCAATTAAGTTTTGAAAACGCAGGCCAGGTTGTTTATTTTGAAACATGTTATCAACGCACCACTTTACTCTGTAATAGCCTAGTGTTTAGTGTCCTTATCCAGCACCAAGAGAACGAACTGATGCCCTCCTGACCAAATTCTTGGAAAATGTGCTGACGTTTAAGGGCTGTTCTAAATGGGAACACTGCTGTTGCTGGGTGGAGCACTCTGCAGGAAGGACCATGGGGTTTGTGATGGCAGAAGAACAGCTAAGAGGCCACTAACATGGGAAAAAACAGTCCTTGACACTTGCCTCTGCTCAAATTTATCTTTGCTTATTTCCTTCCCCCCTTACACCCTGGTAACAGCATAATGTAAAATACCAGTAACAATTAATTATAAAGCATTTGATGAGATTATGGTATTTCTGGATCCCCTTGCTGGATCCAATGGGGAAACATGGAAATTATCTTTTTGGAGTTATTTATTCATGAAAAAAAAGGAATAAAGTTTTATTTTAAGGATTGTTTTGGGAAAACACATAATAGATGATGTATTTTACTTATAGGCATAATTCTTTTTCCCTGACATGTACAGTATTATTCAAATAAGACATGGTTTAAAATAGCCTTTACAGTACATTTGAATTCCTATCAGTGCATCTTTATTTTTGATAGCTTTAAATATACAACTGACATAACTTTAGTTTAGTCTCCAGCCTAGCACATTCAATAATTGGGAGGTTTCTGTGTTTTATTCGAGTCTACTTATAAAAGGCAAATATCCATTCCATTGCTATATCTGAGGTAACATAAATACCATCATTAAAAAGAGAAGAAAAAAGAAGAGCAAGGGTTTGAAGCAAGCATTTCAGCTCCTTTCCTAATACGTATCCTGGAAGACACACTCAAGAACACACTGTTCTTCATACAAATAAACTGTATCTATTTTTGCTGAAATCTTTTAATATCTGATTTTTTTTTCCTGAAAAATCAACACATTTCTCACATGAAGTATGAAATTAGGCCAGAGCAAGTTTGCTTATTGAAGTGAAATATGAATTCAAGTAACTGTGAATTGATGTATACAAGTAAATGAAGCTTTTAATCTGTTTTCAGCTTTGTCATGATGTATTTTCAGTTCCATCAAATTTATTACTTGATCATTTGTCAGCAATTCATTATTGCAACTTTATTATCTCATCAAGTTGAGCACATGTAAGATCATATTGCTCTCATATTAAGACTGCATTAAAATTTTTAAACACATATGAAAAAAACCTAAATAATATTCAGTCATTGAAAGATCATTTATATAATTTCCATCTTAGCTTCCTAATGTAATTTATAAACTACATCTAGTCAGTCTTCACCTAATGCACAACAGCAACTTTTAGATGCTGAAAGCATTACCAGCAAGTTTTCTGTTACTTAGTATGGGATGTCTATTTAGATAAGGGAGAGTCCTCAACATTTACACTCATTTGAAACTGATTTTCATTTATGTTGGTTTTTTATTTTTATTTGATTAGTTATGGGTTGGGGTTTTTTCGGGGGGGAGGGTTTTTTGATTAGTTTTATAAAATGAGAAGTAGGAATAAAAACATGGTTATCAAATGCTGACCTATCAACCTATCTCACTGATCTCAGCATAATTTACTGACTGTGTAATGCACGAACTGGTCAATTAGCTTGAAGAAAACAATTTTTTGTACTTTTCCATTAATTTGTACTAAACGCAACACATCCTAAAGCTAACATCAACGTTATTGGATCCATATTAGGCAAGGCCAAAAAGATTATTTTAAAGGTCATGTAAATACATTTGATTGTAACTTATTTGGTTTTGTTTCTTTGAATCCAAAGTGGTCACTCAGGATTTAGGCTAGATACAAAGGCTGAGGAACCAGGCTGCTGTTTTTCTGGCATGCAAAGAAGCTAAACCAAAAACAATTATTTGACGGGTTAGCAAGGAAAAAGTACTTTTTGCAGATTCAGAATGGTCTGAGGTGAACTGTTAGCTGAACAGATTTCTTGGCTTAAAATTTCTGAAGTTCACTTAGGCTTCATTTTAAGTGCCTAAGATCAGTTTTGAATAAAAGTGATGGTCATCATGCATCTGGCTGGCTTATCTTTGTCGGTCTGGCAACGTGTGTCTGTCGTCCATCAGCAGTGAGGGGTTGCAGGGTTGGGCTCTCTGAGGAGAGGCAGGGGCTGCCTCATGCCAGACACAGCTAGTTCCAGCCAGCTCCAACAGACCCACCAGGGCACAGCTGAGCCCCTCAAACAAGTGGGTGGCACCTCTGTGAAAACATATTTAAGAAACGGAAAAAAAAAAAGCCAAACAGGTAAAGGAGGAGGAAGTGAAAAGGGTGAGAAAGAGCAGAGAGAACACCAAGGTCAGAGGAGGTGCACCAGTGCAGGTGTTCGCCATGGCACAGCACCCCACACCACAGCAGTTGGAGTGAATGAGTGAAGTTGAACCCGGAGAATGGCGCAGAAAAGGTGTTTAATATTAGTCTTTTCATTTCCCAAGTCTGCTTTAATTGGCAATAAAGTTAATTAGTTAAAGTTCCCCAAGTCAAGTCTGTTTTGTCCATGGTAGTAACTGGTAAGTGATTTCTCTGTCTTTATCTTGACCCATGGACTTTCTCTTCCCTGTTCTTTCTATTTTCTCTCTCTTTTGAGGGGGAAAGTGAGTGAGCAGTTGAGTGGGAATTTAGCCAAAGCTAACCCACCACATACAGAAACAGAGATGACTCACTTATATGTGTAGTCAGCATCTGAGAGATGAAAATGGCAGTCTGACATAACAGAAAAGTGCTATGGACTTGGAGGGACTGTGACAAGATAAATATCAATAGAAGTGGAAGATCTCTGATTAGAGAAAGGCTTTGCTCCTACAAGCAGACATTAACTTAAGATTTCGGTGCTTATCACTTGAACAAAATTTTGTCAAAGTTTGAAGCATGCTATTAAACCCCAGAGACTTCAATACTATTCCCAGCTGTGCCAGGCAGCTACTTTAGCAACCTAGGCAAATCACTTGATTCTTCTGTCAAACAGAGTTTGCTGACAGTAGTCTGCTTTAGACCAACACTTAAAAAATGCTTACAAAAACAAGTCAAGGTTTCATATATGGAAGTGTAGTAATGTTAGAAGTTAAATACAGATTGTTATGCCTCTGCTTGCCCAGCAAGACTTTGTCTGTTTAGTCTATTTAGTTTATATGCCCTTGAGGAGGAGTTGTCTGTGTATAGCGTTTAGAACACTGATATGTAATCCAACTGTATTACCATGCATAGTTTTAACTATAGGAATTGTCTCAGAGAGGCCATTTGCAGATCAATTTGGAGAATGCTAAGCATGAGCACAAATGTTTATGGGATTTGAGCCTCCAAATGCCTGGAAAGACGATGTAAAATGAGCAAAATTTGGAAGAACTGGATGGAGGTTAGCTGAGAGTTGGTTTTGCAGTAAAGCAAGGATGAAAATGGTCTTTATAATGAATCAAAAAATCAAGCCTGTCTTGAATTGCTAGTAATATGGTTGTTTATTGAGTTACAGGTTTGTGGTTCTACAGAACCATATGGAGTTTTTTTGAATGTGTTTCCTTTTCATGGTATTCAAGCCCATAACAAAGGGATGTTGAGCACCACTTTCACTATGCAGTTTAAGATAAATCCCATTAAGTTCCAAACACTAGACTTCAATTAACACACCTCTGCAGGATAAGATATCTTTGAAAATGCATTTTGCATAGGGTTTATCGCAATTTTTTACTTTTCTATTATATACAGTTGCTGATTGGTCATAGAAACTGATCTCAATGTTATTTTCCTTTTGCTTATGTTTAACTCAGCTGTTATACTCAAAAAGTTTTGCTGTTGAAAAAAAAAAAGGGTGATTCTGAAGCACAGCATTTACAGGAAAGTTGTTCTGTCTTTGATTTCTGACACTTGGCTATACACATATGTATAATAGGAATCATCCATTTCAGGAAAGTGTTCCTTATATTTTTGGGAAGATAAGCTTCCATTTAAGTCAGAATTATGATCTGGTACATTTTCTCATTTCCCTGAATGAAATCACTCGATAAGCCTTTATCGGGAGAGGTGTCACTGATTTAGTTGTGAGCTGGGCAGAAGGCACTGCAGACCATAAGTGATTGGACTGGGAGGTGAGAAGTGTGGCACTGCTGGTAACATGGCACTTGCTTGAAGAGATTGTTCAGTGTGTGTCAGAGGTGAAATCAAACGCTGTGCTGAGAAATATAAACCAGATTTCCTTTTGTTGGCTTGAGGATAGGAAGTGGAGAGAAGAAGAGAGAGGGGGAATACTGTAAATTGAGGCTGAAGTGAATTTTCTACAATAAGACTACTATATAAGCTAGTATAAGCTCCCTGAGGGTGAAATTCACTCTTCTGTACTGGGATAACACATGACTGGAGTTGAATTTAAAATCTCTTTTGAACACTTTGGGGCAGCCACAGCTCTGTTCATATAATCTACTCGTTAGTAGACCTCTCTTTCCTCTCTGTGCCTGATTTAAAATGCTCAATCCCCAGGTGTTTGATGGCCACCACACAAGGTAGCAAATTCAGCGCATTAACTAGAAAAGAATACACTCCATATCTTGAGTCAAATACTTACTTTTTATTTGTTGAGATGCTTCAGATCTTTTGTGCATAGTGAAGTGGGGGTCGTACAGAGCTTGCTTTTTAAGTAAGCTATATTAAAATTTTGAAAGACTGAAAAAATAATAGAAAAAGAACAACTAGAAAACCTATTAGTACAAAAGCAGAGAAAGATAGAGAAGTGGAAGAAACTTCTGTCATTCATTAATTCATTAAATTCTGTTTCTTGCAGAAAACCCCCACTAGAACCAGTTGTGTGGTGTCAATGTGAAAGACAGGATAATTTGGTCAAATATTTGGTTTTGTGCCTATTTTTCATTGAAGTGAGCCTTTAGAGACATATTTTCCCTTTTAAAGAAAAAAATAATTTGAAAATATTGCTTTAATATTGAACTTTATATACTTTTTCCCAAATCGTATATAGCAAGGACAGTTTCTGTGTCCACCCCTTGAGTAGTCATAGCAATTTTATTTAGTGTGTATAACTCTTCCATGGGCCTGATTCTTGAAGCATAAATGACAATTTTTAATGGCATTATAGATTTCAATTAGGAGATACTAATCAGCTTGGATACGAAAAACTGAAATCTAAATTCTTAATTTAATTTGCAATATAAGAAGATGCTCTATGATATAAACTATAACATAAATTTTTAAATTAGCTCTAAAAATATGCCAGACTTGATTTTACTTCCACTGCTTCCCTACCAGTTATAATTCATGACCTATTCTCTCTGTGAAAGGCTAATGGATGCTTTAAATTCCTTTAACACCAAACCTGCAATTTGTGGAATAAATGCTAGTGGGTGGAATGATTCTTAATGCTTCCTTCCTCCTCCCAAGATGTTAAAATACTTCTACCTGGATGGTCACCTAATGTCTTTATTTCTTGATTTTCCTTGTTTTATCTCTTCCTCCACAGTTGTGTATCCTGTCATCTTCTTGGTATTTCTCTTAAATTTATTACGTAATTGAAGGGAAGGTCTCCTGCTTTATAGCTGCTGTCTGCCCTCCCTTTCTATTTTTTAAAGACAACTCAATTCCAGAATGCAGGTGTGTGGTTTTTATTTGCCTTATCTCGATTTTCACAGTAAGATTAATGAGAGACACACTTAGTGAGGTTATCCAGGTAGGAAAGTAGTTAATAAAAGGGCATAACAACTCTTTTAAATTCATTACCTTATTATTTAATGTCACAATACCATTCAGCTGCATTAGTTGACAAGATGCTATTGTTCTAGAAGATGTATGTGTGCTTCAGTGATGTGAAACTATCTTTTGTCTCAGTGAATCACCTCTGTTTTAAACTAATCTGTACAAGGCTTTTCTACTCTGATACAAACTAAGGCTTTGTTAATGAATAATGTCAATTGATTTATACTACTGCTTTATTTCTCATTCCACTCAGACTTCTTTTCTGTACATATACCTTATTTTCCTATCTGTGTTTCAGTGATTCCTTATGCATTCTGGATTTAAAAAAAACACACCAAAACAGTTGTATAAACAACACCAAATCAAGATGGTTCTCCCCTGAAGTGGCTAAAGATGTTATAGGATCATGTTCTCTTTTCTTTGCTTTCTTCCAGGCCCTGTGTTAGACTCATTTACTTTCCCCCTCCACCTGATTTCTGATTCTTGTTTTCTTATAATATAGTGATTAATCATCAAGAAAAGGTATCCACCTAGTACATCCAGACCCCTAAAACTATAAACCTGCAGAGCACCCTTATGGTAAAAAGAAAGCAGGTTCATCCTTCAGCGGCAGATGCAGTTTAAAGGAAGCTGGGTATGCCATTTTCTACAGAAATTATCTAACCTTGTCTTGCTAAAAAGAGAGATAAAATAATTACCTTTTTCTCCATGTCTGGTTGTGAGAGAAGTGAAGTTGCTGTACTTTGAGCTTGGTGCTGTTGATGCAGACTGAATTTACTTTGTGCACAGTTATTTGTTTCAATAGTTTGGAAAATACATTTGCAAGCCCGAGTATTGGAGCAGTTACACTGAATTTTCAGTTCTACTGTAGTGGAGTTAAGTTGTCTTGATGAAAGAAAGAGGTCTTTTTCTTAAATGATTTAAGTATAATATTTTCTCAAGACATATTACACCTTTGAAGTCATAAGCTGTGTTCACTCTTCCAGGTAGTTAGGTCATCACTTAAATGACAGCAATAAACTTCTTCCTGCTAACATTCAGCTGATTCAGAGTATCCCCAACTTAATGTAGTGCCCATAGCTTCTAGAGTGCCACTAGGAGTTTTCTTTGACAGAATTCATAAATGTGTTTGCATGTGTGATAATGTTTCAGAAATCTAATCTAAGTTCACCAACACCTAAGTTCTAAATTTTTTATTTATTAACATTTTAAGTTTGAAAGGATGACTGTGCTGCTCCTGTGGAATGCTGTAGAATTTGTAGTGTGCTAGACTCTACACAAAAGAAATTAATCTTTCTGTTTAACATCTTGTTCATTGGTGCCTACTCATTTGTCTCATGTTTTATATATATTTTAACTCATAATTTATCAAGAACACTTGTAATACCAATCCTATGTTTTTAGAGGTTGTTCTGAATAGGAGACATGAAGCAGATGGCTTGAGACTACTAAAGGAATGTGAAGAAACCCAATTTACCATGTATTTATTTAATATTTTCTGAAAAATGCATTTCTCTTAAATTGAATATCAAAGTTCCAGACTTTTCTGAGGAAATTTTCATTTTTTTAGTCATTCTATTCTGTATTAAAAATGTCCAAATTATGCAGTTGTAATACTTGGAACATTTTTGCTCTATTTCCTTTAACTACCTATTTTTAAATAGTAAGTGGAACTTTTAAAAGGTCAACAATAGTAGACACTAAAAACTGTTTTAGAGATTAAAATTAAAAGAGATGGATATGTAATAATTAGAAACAGCTTCTCAGGTAGTGAATGAATTCTGTTTCTCCTTGCACCCCTTAAGGATTTGCTGGCAAACTTATCTCTGGCTAATGTACCCTTTTTTCTAATGGGTATTTTAAGGCCTGGGCAAACCATCATGGTAATTAGCTTACAATTTAGGGCTGAAAGATGTATATTGGTTTTGTGAGAAGCCCAAGAACCAAAATAATTGGATTAAAAATAGGATGGTTTTCAAACATGAGTTATGCTAAATACTGTGCTATAAGAATGATACAGGACTCGTTCTGACTGCCCAGAGAGAATTAGAACTGAGAACCTAACTCTCTGTGATGTTGATTATTTGGAGCTGGGGAATCCAGTTGAAAGGATATAGCTGCAATTTAATGTGATTAGCCTGCCATATCAAGTCATTGGATAATAGTAGACCTTGCAAGACACTGCTCTTATGGTGTTGATATGTACTGGCCTCTGGGAGCACTGATTGAACAGGGATGATGAGAGCAAAATAGATTCGGATAAAATTAGAGACAACTGGGGCAAATAGATGCGGATTTTCTCAGTTTAACACAAAAGAATCCTAGCTTAGGTGAAATGGAATCTGGCTGTAATATGCTGAAAAGCTACTTATCACAACTCCCTCTGGTATATGCAACAAACATATGGAACAAGCTTGAGGCTTAACTGGTCTACTCAAGTTCATATGACAGATTCATTATTTTCTACATTAAAGAGGGAGAATGTCAAGATCAAAAGCTAAGTTCTGATTAGCTGGCAAATGTGCAGTATTGTAGCACAGAGCATTCATTCTTGTTTAACTGCTTTGCTGTATTTGGAAATCAATTTGTTTCATTCCTGTTGAGGAAGTCCTGCAGTATCATTTCACAAGAATGAAAAGCCTCAGTTTAATTGCTGGTCATATGATTCTGAACCCTTGTTCATCACCCATACCTCCCACAGAGCACATGTTGACTCCGCTGCTGTAATTCTGGTTTAGTCAGAGACTACACCAAGTTTGGTTCACAGGTACTAGCTACATGCATACCATGTATCTAAGGATGGAACAATTCAGAAAAATAGATTATTAATTTGATAGTGTAGATACAAGCTACGGATGTTGCTATGTACGCACAGCTCTAGTTGAGTGAATGGAAGCTGTGCTATTGAAGTAAAAACAAATTAAATTTGGTTTCCGATTTATAATCCAAACTTTACAATTATGTATACAACACTATAAAATGCAATATTAATTCTCCCTGCAATCCAAGGGATTTGACTTGCCTAAGTGTTTTTAAGGATCTGTTTCCAAGTCATTAATGTTTTTTATTTATGTAGAACATTATGAGTTGTTCGCAGTCTAAATTAATGGCGTCATACAAACTGCTCAGTGTTGAAGAACAAAATTACATCCTTACGATAATCAAAAAGTATCTCTTGCTACTTTTACTTTTCCAGATCATTGCATCTGAGATAATATATTCCACTAAAATCCAAAATCAGAGTTTGGTCTGATTGTATAACAAGGTGTCAGAGTGTAATTTCATTCAAACATACCAATCATTTGAATTCAGGATTAAAGAATCGTGATATACAATCATGATAAATTGTCATGGTACATTTTAAAGACTAAATAGACCTCTGGAAGCCACTTGTGCTAACAGTTACTTGTCTCAAATTAAAAGTGATCAGAAATTTCATTCAATTATTTCACCTCAGAATAAAAGTCACAATTTTATTCTTATTACATTTAGACTTCCTGACATTTTCACTGCCTTAAAGGTTATAGATCATTGTTGATAATGTCATATATTATGTTAAATGTTCTGATATGAAAATATTACTCCTAAACTGGAGTCTTTGTATGCAAGGACCATAGTAAACTCCTTCTTTAAGTTGATGTTGATAATCTAGAGTCCAGAAAGTAAAAATGGGAAATTTGCCTATTTTCTTGTAACAAGAAATTGCACACTAGTTTATAGCAAGGTAGTTTTTTTGTGTTTTATTCTTTGCAGTTATGCACACATAAATACACTTATAGACTGAGATATTTCTAATTAAAAATATTATATTTTTTTTAAAAAAGGAAGTTATATCTGGAACTGTCTTCAACTTTCTAAAAGCTGCCCATCCTAGCTAGTGGTCATGGATTTCTGTCTGAGCAGGCTGTACAAACCCAGGAGATGCTACACCTGCCAGATAACTGCAGTTGACTGTCTCGTCAGAAGCACTTACAACTAAAATAATTATAATAAAAACTTAGCTTTATGATCAATGTTCTAAAATGCTGATGATAATAAACTGGGAGATGACAAAGGGAAAAGTCATTAAAGTGTTCCCATATTTTCTGTCATCTTTTTATATTTCTTTGATGGACATAGCATGATGCTTTAATCACTGGTTAAAGCTCTTGGTTTGTATTGGTTTTAATGAATTTTCAGCATTTTTAATTGATAGTCAGTCATCTTTTTCAGTTTTAATTGGATCTTAAATGTCGGGTTTGAATTCTTTGTTTTTTGAAAATAATGCTCATGGAATTTCTCAGTCTGTTCAGAAATTCTTATTGCACACCAGTTTTTGAAAACTATCCAGACCCATTCAAAATCTTTAGAGTGAATGTAAACACAAGGTTTGTTAATAGATTCATAATAAAATTTGGAGCATAGGGAAAATATTTTGTTTCATATTGAGCCTGCTCATAAATTATTCCATGGAAAATCTGTTTCACCAAAAGACATTCCTGAATATTTACTTAGAACTAGAAAAACAGATATTCATACATTGTGATTTTATTTTGTAAGGAATTTATTTGTCTTACTCTATACTATTCTGTTTCTTTATTTTTAAAAATTTTTGGTCATTTTTCCACCAATGTAGAAAAGACTGTTAGTTTTACATTTGAACCAGTTGTTTTTGATGATATCACTTTTACAGTGGAAACTATTTGTCTCAAGACTCTGAAACATATTAAATGTGAAGACACCATTCTTTAGTCTTGAGTCCAGACTGCATGGAGTGAATTCCATCCATACTACTAAAATATCTTATTATCTTGTTACTTGACTATAAATTACCAACTAGGAATAATGCATTAATTTGTTATCTTCTGAGCTATGCTCAGTAAACATTTGGGACAGTGCTAACTGGTCCACGTAAAAAGTTTTGAAAATTTATCAGTACGAATTATGAAGCTTCTCAGTGCTTGGAAATGTGATGAGGAAAAACAAATTCTTAAATGTTTTACAGCAGTTTATGTACATGAAACTCGTAAGAGAAAGGAGCTTACATTTCCCTTTGAAAAGCACTCGGTCTACATATCATAAAAGTTTGTAAATTCATGTATTACATTAATTACCTGGAGGATAAAAACAGGGACATGGATTTTGCATGATATACACTTATAGGTCAAAATCATATTTTGTATATGTTTCTCTAAAACTCAGATATGAATACTTAAAAGAAAATTAACAAACTTTTTGCAATTCCTTCACAAAATATGATTTTCTAATGGAAATTATAGGCAGCATTTTAATTCTCTCTTATCTTTATTTGTGACACATATAGACATCTGTAAAAGATCTGGTATTAAATTCTTCCTTGTCTGAAGCCAAACACAAAAGTCCTCAATAAGAATGAGCTTTACTTTATATCTTACCAGGCTTCAAAAAGCTACCTTCTGACTTGACAATAACTTCCTGTAACTATTTGGTATGTTTTGCTTCTCTTCACTCTTGTTGCAAAGAAAGATGTAAGGGAAATTTTGCTTACATACTATTGTACTCAGACGAACATCAATAGTGAAGGTTATTAAGGTTAAAAAAGAAAAAATTGTATATTTTGCTGTAGCGATATCTGTCTAGATTATTTAACATCTTCACAGAATCACAGAATCACAGAACATTAGGGATTGGAAGGGACCTCTAAAGATCATCTAGTCCAATCCCCCTGCCAGAGCAGGAACACCTAGATGAGGTTACACAGGAAGGCATCTAGGCGGGTTTTGAATATCTCCATCTTAATAAGTCTCATCTTAATAAGTTTCAATGTCTCAATCTTAATAAGTTATTAAAAGGTTTATTTAGATGCAACAATCTGAATTATTTTTTAAAGGAGCTTATTATATACAAACAATAGTGTTCACAGATTTTTTTGTCTTCAGTTCTGCATTTCTTTCAGAAGATAAAAATTAATATATAAATATACAAAAAAGGCTTGTAGAACCACATGTAAGCATGCTTTTCTATGAAAAGACAAAGAATGAACCTCGTGTTTCTTATGAGCCATTCTAAAACAATTAAAATTTTATTTCTAACTCCAAAGTCACATTTCTTAATTCTGACTTTACAAAGCTGAATTGTTGTTCACCATTTTATTTCTTTTTTAATGTTTTGCAGTAAACTGTCATTGCCAACAACTTCAATTCAGAACAGATACAAATAAATTCTCTCATGTCAACAGATATTAAATCTAAATATACAGTAGATATAAATAGTACTTATTAAGAAATTAAATTGTGTTTCATTTTCACTCTATGTTAATGGCTTGAAGATATCTTGGTAGTGGTAGAAAAGATGCTGCATATATACTCACTTTCCCATTTTAGCTCAACGGCTTTGAATAACCTTGGAGAGGACCCTCAGGAACCAAGACTCTCATGAACTCTGAGAAGCCTTTCCAAATAAAGTAGAGATTAGACTGAAGACTCACAGGGTCACCAAGCACAATGTGGACACATTCAAAATTATTAGTAAACTTCTAACATCTTTTAGAATGTTTAGCAGAGAGAAATTAATTCCATGGTACAATTAAAGGATTAGTGTATTTACTTAGTCCTTAATGCCATGGTTCATAGTTAAGTAGTGATGTCAAAGAACTCTGCATTCTCCCTGGGCTTTAATGGATTTCCTCCATGAAGACCTGTTCTTCCAATAGATATATTATGAAGTAGTACTACAACCAGATGCACAGAATAATTAATCCTGTGTCTGGTACTCAGTGCGCAGCATGAAGATGGTGATTATTTTTTTACTTTCATGTTCTGTTACAGTTGTAATATGTGTGTTATATTCATTGTCCCAAAACTTACGCATTTTTTCTGTTGATGTTTAATTTTTGCTGATCAGAATACTGACACTGATATAATTCAGTAGCTTAACGAAGGTCAGCATCATCCACCTTTGCTGTCTAGGCTGTAAGGGTCAATTGCTCGTACAACAGTAGTGGTGATACTTCCTTTCCTCTTATTCCTTTATCCCACTTAATTGCTGAATATATTTGATCTGGAAGTCATGCATTAGATTTGGCCTCTCAAGCCTGATGGATCTGGAGCAATACTAATCCAAAGGGAGTTATTGTGCATTGTAAGTCATAAATATCTTGAGAAAGAGGAGAAATGAGTCAAATTTGGAGCAGACATGAGCTGTAGCACGATTGTCTTCATAAAATCAAGTCCTCTTGAGTATATTTTCCTCTGTTATTTCAGTGTGAAAACAACACTATCCACATCTAATCTGAAATGCATGTTTTTGTGTTTCAGTTTCATTTCTATTTTTACCCACCAATAGGGAAAAATGAAATTTCATTATGGTCAAGAAATGAGAAAAGTATATTCAAATTGAAAGTCATAGACTATATCCATCTTAAAACTTAGATGTGTCATTGAAACATGTATAGCTGTTTTCAGGATAATCACAATCTGGCTGTAATGTGTCAATAATTGCTGTATTATTGCTGTAAAAATGCAGCTTACAACATAGTCTGAACCAAATAAGTCTACTGCATGAATTTACTTGTATACTGAAGCCTGCACTGCTGAATGAGGTTTTTTTACCTCAGTTTCCTAGATTAAAGCTATCTCAGATCTGCTAGATACACCGATTTCGTGCTCCTCAGTTGCACTATTAGGATCCTCCTCTACAACTGGATTATGTACTAGGTAAGAAAATACACAAGAGAAATAAAGATGTTCTCTTCTACTCTCTTTCTACAAGAAAAAAGTCATATCTATTAATGCTCATGAGATTTTATCACACTAGTTAGGAACAATAAAGATATTTGTCTTGTTTTAACTAAAATTTCATTCAATGTAGGTAGTATGGTATGTGGTGAGAATATGGAGGTATTGCTGTCTGGGTAGGCTCAAGAATTTAACTAAATATTTACAGAGCTTCTGCTACCACAGCATGCCATAGTCACCAGAAGATGTTACATTCTCAGCATCCATGTAATTTTGGAAAAGTATTACTCCCTTAAAATATTATCAGAAGTTATGAACTCACATTTAATGAATTTAATCTTTTTTTTTTCTATTAAGTTGTTTCTCCATCCATAACTCACAGAAGGGGAAATAAAAGGCACAAAAAATGCGATCAAGTACAAAAAGAGAATCTCAGTCTGCTGCATGAAGCGTCCTATCATGTCTTAAAGCACATATGCAAAGAGACAAACACAAATCATAATGGCCATTTTTTTCCACACAGTAAAGATAAGATAGTAATTATTATAATTACTCACTAGCCTTACAGGACTGAAAAAGAGCCAGTGTGACTATCCATTCCCTTTCTTTTCATTATTCTGTAACTGTTTCTGCTGCTCTGATTTCTCTTTCTTTAAAAAATAAGAGCTTTTCAAAGATACTCTCCAAAGTCATTCTTTCTTTTTGTTCCATGTATTTGCCCTGTTGCCAACATCATTCTCTTAATTAACCTTTATCAACCTTTCTTAGATCTCTTTTCTAAATTTAAGCATGGAATAAGCAAACTGTCCATAGAAAACTTAAGGGAGAGCTGACTGAAAGAAAAGCTTGAAATTTTTTTCAGTAATGAATTTCACACTGGAGTATTCAACTGAACTTGAGGAGATTTAAAGTACATTATTATTATCCTCGTTTAAGTTGTGTTACTTAGATATAGTGCAATGTCTCACTTTAGCAGCTGTTGTTTACACCTGAAGCTATTGTAAAAATCTAGGATCTCATTAATTTGTTGGGGTTTTTTTCCCCATCATTTTCTTGAATTTTTCTTGTGACAGATGAAGCCTTTATAAATTAACTCAGCTGGTGCACATTTGACCCCAATTTTTGAATGTATTCCTTGGGTCAAGTACTTTTGTGTGTGAGAATAGAGCCATTCTTCCCACCCTGAGGCAATCAGACTACTCATGCACTTACCTTACGATGAACACATTTTAATAAAAAATAATTTTCTGCAAGTTTCATCTAAACAAACAAATCTAATGCTAAAAAATTAAAGAAAATTACAGTTTATTTTCTCGCTACTGCTTAGCTATATTAAACTATTTTACTTAATAATAAAATAAAAAGTGGATGTTTCAACATATTTAGAGTGAAAAGTTATTTTGCTCTGAAAAATCCAGCAAATCTTATCTTCTGAATTTTGTATAAATGTAAGAATGATATTGATATATCTGTACATGACTGTCTGTCTCTCCCTTGCTTTGTCTTATCAGTTTCTTCCATTGCTGAGAGCTTTGCTTCTACAATCTAAGTGCCAACATATGGTTGCATTCTGTAACATGAACTCACAGCTAAATCTATGTTCATTCTTTAGTCTCCACCTTTGGGACATCAGTAGGTGGTAATCTTAGCAACCTGGATGTGATATCACCATTGTGGCATTTTCATTGACACAGTTCTGCTAAAGAGACCTCCTTGCCCCCAAGCATAATTCCTAAAAAATTAGCCTCTCATTACAAAACATTAAATCTCTTGTCACTCAACCCTGTAGCTTGATGGAAGTGTTGGGTATGCACTGGGGGCAAAAAAGTCCCCTAAGGATTAAACTTGGCACTTGCCTGCTTGGTGATATGGGCTCTGGATGGGTGGTCCCTCTGGATCTCCTTTCAATAACAGGTTCACAGACAAGTAGACAGCAGCTATAGAGAGGATTAGAAAGCTTTAATACATCAACCCCAAAATTGTATGTGTTTTGAAGTGCCAACTACATTATTCTTATGCTTTGTTACACTGGCAGGGGGAAGGATTGCCTTTGATGAGAAACTAGTTTCTAATTCGTTATCATTTAAAAAACTTCCCTCTTGGGTGGTTTGCGTTTTCCTAATTTAACTTTCTACTGAATGTTTGAGTTGCCCCTCCTTTTCTTCTTGTGATTTAGGTTTGGTGAAATCTAAACGATGTCTTTCATATTTCTTATATGCCAAGAGAGACTTTCAGGGCAAGGCTGAAAGAAAGCAGTGCTTTTGCTTAACATTTCCCATGAAAGCAATATATCTAGAAGAATTGTCCTGGAAAAGCAAGCCAAAGAAACTTGCTCAGCTGTAGACTGACTGAAGAGCTCAATGATGTGATAAATGGGTTACCTTATCTGAGTAATGAATAATGTCAACCTGTATATAGCAGCTTTGATATTCATGCAAATTGTTATCACATTTAGGTGAAGAAGAAAGTTCCTCCAGGACTGTAAATGTTGAAAATGTTCCCACTCCCTACGAAACACTAGTGATTAGGATTAAATACTAAGAATCAATCATGTTTTAGAGGTTATGTTTATATAAATTCCTCCTGAAATAAAAAATATAAAACAATAAAAATTTTTCATAAATATTTTTGTCTATGTTTTAAAAAACTAAACAATTTAATATTGCTAACTTCTATGTTAATACTGACAAAGACATAAGACAACACATATAATGTTTTGTTCATGGTATCATCAGGAGATGATAGTCTAGGACAGCACTTTTAAACAGTGTCCAAGGATTTTTTGGAAGATTTAGTCAAAGTCATCACTACTTCATAATTTGAAATAAACCACACATTTTTTTACGCAAATGAATGACTGTTAAAAATGAAACTCCTGTTTTTGCATTTGAATGGTAAATTGTAATGACAGTGTAACAAATGAGCCCTGCCTGTTTGAAATCTGTTTTTAAGGGCACATTTTATTTAAACTGTGTGTTAAGCGTGCAATAAATCACCACAGAAACTGGAGACCAATAAGAACCTTAGGTAATCAGAAGATCCAATAATTAAATTACCATGTCATGGCTACATTGACTTTGACTATAGTCTTAGTATTCAGATGTATAATTTATAAGAATTAAAAAATATATTTATTCACTTTGAAGGACATAAAATAACCTTCTGAGCTACATTCTCTATAGTTTGTTTATACTGCTTTCTGGAGTTGAAGGGCACTCTTCATCTTCTCCTTCTTTGTGGTTTAAATTAGAAGGTCATACAGCTCACAGTTTAAAAAAAAAAAAAAAGAAAACACGAATAACCCTACAAACTCCCCTATATTTCTGTCTTATGGTGCCTATTGGCCAGTCTGGTTTGAAATAGTGCTTGGAAAAGATTCATTCCCTTGAGGTATCACTATCATTTTTCAAGTACAATCACTGTCCATTTTCTCTGGAGATGCTTTGATTCACTTTCAGACTATCAGCTACATATGCAAGGTACCTTTTCAAAGTAGGTATCAGTGAAATTCTTCTCGTGGCTTTTCACCTACTAATTGCTAGCAGCACGCTAGTTCTTTTTCAAACAATGCCACAATTTTAAAATCTTCCCTCAGTTTTACTATGGCTGTAGAGCTGTATACTGCATAAATTGTGATCATGATAAAGTGAAGCTTTCATCTTAGCTTGAAATAGCATCTGTCTGCTGCAACATCTTTGAAATCTTGATTGATAAAGGATTTAGACCTGGTTTTAATTATTGTCTTATGTACCTGGCAAAGGTTAATATTTTGCATGGGGAAAAATATCAGGCTGTAATTCCTGGGTTTAAGGCAAGGACTGCAGAATTTTGTTTAACTGTGCCTTCCAATGACAGAGAAAACATAGATTTTTGAAATGAAGAAATTTACTATTTGTTTGAGAAATATGGGAAGTTTTTTTCAGGGCTTGTACAGTTTATAAACACAAAGCTTTTTAGATCTACGTAACTGGGAACAAAACCAATTCCATATGCATAGTAATTCATTAATGACTCATTGGTCCTAAAGTTACGAGAATTACACTAGCTTTCATTTGGCCATATTTTTCTGATAAACTGAAGTTGATTGGAGCCATCCATGCACCAAATATAAGAAGTGTGCAAACTCCTTTGTTATTTTGCAACTGATGGTGATTACATGAAACACACAATTAAATGTTATTGTATCATATTAGGATGCTATATTTTAGGACGTGATTAACAGCACAAGATAGATATCTCTTTATTTCAACTTTCATTGTAAGGTCACAGACAGTTCATTTTTTATACAAATTGTGCAAAGATATTTTTTTTTTTAATTATGAGTATCATGTCCTATGTTTAAAAAATGTTTCTTAAATTGTTATGCCTATGAGGATTGATAAAGTTACTGATGTTAAATTCATAGGTTTCTGATTTTATAACTTCATCAATATTTCTCAATACACAAAGTTATCATCCATACCGTATGACTACCGTATCCCATTTCCTAATCCTCGAAAGGAAGTAAGTGCAAACTAAATAAAAGTACAAGCTAATATAATCTTTCTACTCTCAGCAGGGAGCAAGGAACAATTTAACATAAAAACTCAAGTATCTTTTCTTCTGTAAAAATGGTCTTTCCTGGTTTGAGAAGAGGAATTTAGAGAGTTCAGTGTGATCAAATTGGAATAATCCTGAAATTACTTCTATTAAAAAAAAAGAATTATTGCCATGTGAAAGGAATGGAAGAACTATTTCATACACTATTCACTGTGTAATATGATGTCTTTACCCCAAATCTTCAAACTTACTTAAAATATGTAGTTTTTATTCTTTCACAGAAGATGTCTTTGCCTGGCTGACAGTTTATTTGAAAACAGTTTTAACTACTGTATTAATAAACAGTGCTACTTACAGACCACAGCAATATGTTTTGTATTTTCATTCCCCATCTTGTATTATTCAGACATGTATTGAAAGCAGTATATGGGACTAGCTTTTAAGCATTTATTTTTAACTACTGTTTATGTCTCCAAATTCATTCCTTGTGTAAGATGTGCCTAGAAGTCAATGAATATGGATGAGATTGACCCATGTTTCTATATTTTTCACATAATTTCTGCAAAAGACAGTTGTCCATGATAGTCTTTGTGGGAGAACTGTATCATATGCTAACTTTGAAAGAGAATTAAAGAGATTATATAATAGTTTTTCTAACTCTAGATCAATGATTCTTTATGACATGATCATGAAGTGAGCAGCCAAAAGATAAATAAAAAAAGATGATCTTTTAAACCCAAGGAAGGGCTGTTGTTCATATATTTATTTCATAGAGTAGATAAAGAGGATTCAAATGACTTCCTTTATACACATCAGTTCAAGAGAAGGCAACAAGCTTCTCTTAAGTGCCAAAGGAATACATAATCCTTATTGGCTATGGATGTGTCCTTTGCTTAAACATATATTTTTCCAAATACTATGGCATGCCAGCCTGCTACAGCAAGGATGCTCTCTCTCATGCAGAAATGTCTGTTGTGCTGCAGTTAAATGAAGAATTTTCTACCCATGAGCTATTAGAACGTGATTTTTTTTTTCTCCATCAAATGGGCTTTTAAACAGTTGAAGACTGGGAGATAGGGGCCTAATTAGAGCAAAAATAAAACACAGGGAATTAGGAACATTATTTGATTGGCTTTCATAGTGACTTGGACTTTTAAAAGACTCTCCTCCATACTCCCTCCTAAAAGTTGAAGCATCATTCATTAGTCCAGGTTCCCCTAAGGTTAGCTGCTGCCATTCCAAATTTATTTTGCTAATGCAAAGAAAAATGATCTTTCCAATTGTGTGGTCTTCTATAATCTCTGCTGTGAGGCTAATAAACCTGGAATAAGCATTCGCAAAAATGTTCTGTAAAACACTCCCCAAAACTAATGGTGCCAGCTAAAAAGACATTTTTTAGTCTTTCACAGATAAAGCAAAGCATTTAAGGAATGAAAGGTTTAGTTTGCTGGTTTTGTGGTGACTAAAATTTGGCTCCAATGGCATATATTTTAACATTAGACTGAGCAATAGACCGACATTTGACACTTAAACTTCCATAATAGAACTATTTCAGGGATTAAGCTATTTTGTTTATTGCACAACAGGAAAATCATATAGAAATAACTCTGCAGGAATCTAACAATAAACAAAATATGCACATACTATCAGTATTTCTTCAATATCTTCTGGAAGCAGAACCACCCCACAATTATCATAAATTTGAAAAACTTCTAAAAAGTAATGTTTAGTTATAATAAAGTCTGATCGTGTGATGATGCCTCGCAATCCGGTCTAATTACAGCCAACATAAACATAACAATGGTTGATCCGCACAAAATGTCCAACAGTTTATAGGTTTTGGCTTCAGCTTTACATTCTGAATGTGTAGGAGCTTCCAACAAAGTCTAATCCCCCTGCAAGTCCCCACAATTATCTTCTACTCCAGCATATATACAGTGACTTACATTCTGCAGTAAAATAGCTTCTGCAAGAGGACCACACATTTGAGGCATGTTCTGCCTTTTATGGGCACAGTAAAAATTTTTATGTGGCTCATGAAGAGGAAGCAGCTCAGCAAGCTCCTGCTTTGTGTTTCGTTCTCTCTGGTTTTCCTGGGTTAAGTATGACAAATCAACACTTCATTGAAGCTGCTAATGTCCATGGAGACACAAGCTTTGTGAACAAGCATAGTATTATTATTACAGGCAAAGTCTCCCTTAACCACAACTAGAGATAAGTAAGAGTTCACAAGAGGAAAGCTGCATTTGAAATAGTTTTTCTTCCATTTGTGCCTTCCGTGATTTACTTTTTATGTTTTTGTAGTTTATATTTTTGTGTTCTTTTTTATGTGTCCATATATATTCATCTAACAGCTCCTTCTGGTCAGACGTGCAATGGAAAAGCTGGTAAAAGACAAGAAATTAGCCTTTCAAAGTCTATACCTCATCACTGGATTTCATTAGATAACAGATTATCATGTGCAATGTTTTATACTGATTTAAATGAATAAAATTTAATGTTAAAAATGGTGTACTTTTACTCAATAAATAACAATGAAAACACAAATATTTATGTCTGAAGGCTTGCCATCCACCAGTATTTTTGATCATCTCAGTTACCAGTAGCTTACTTTTATTAATAGAAAGTATTTGGGAAAACCATTCAGTAATAACTAACAAATGTAGAATTTTTTTTCATTTATACTTACAAAGTAGTTGGAAGTCAGTCAAGCCATATATAGTTACAGGGATGGTATGTAAGATTATCCATCCTATGGCTATGGTGGCACAGAAGAAGATGATGAGCTTCATAATTTTGATAATAGGCAGCTGGCAATATTTGCTGCCAGTACAAGTATGAACTTCACAGGGAAATGTAATGGGACAGTAAGGAAAAATAGAAAGGGAAAATAAAGACAAAGAGAGTAGATGAATTACTTTTTTAATGTATGTCAGGTGAGTGCATTCAATCTTTGTATGACACCTTTTAAGTGATGTCTCCTCTGAGTGTTGAGAAACCAACATCAGGCAAAATGATTCTTTGATTTCTTTGTAATTAATTTGCAGTTATTACTGAGGTCTATTCTTATTTATTATAAGATCAACAGGCACAGGCTTATATATGCAACAAAAAATTAATTATGTTCTTGTACCATTTTCATATTTCTTAATCCTTCTTACCATAGTATGATTTTTATATTGCTGTATCTTTGGTATAAATCAGTAGCTCATTATTTTACTAGCCTGAAGAAGACTTAGACACGATGCTCCCTAGCTGCAAATGAAATTATAAATAAGAAAAAAACCCAAACAAGCAAGAAAAAAGAAAAGGCAAAAAAGCAAGCAGACAAACAAAATAAGCCACTCCTCACCAAAACAAAGTGATGCGAAAAGAGAAAGAGGACACCATCTTATTTTCTAAATAATAACACAGATGGTTATCAGGTATCTGTAGAAAGAATTGTTATGTACAAGGAGGTTATGAAAACATTAACCCCAAAGAACAAGTTGGAAAATTCTTATATAAGCTACACATTTTTAATGAGTAAGATTGATAAAGGTAAACTATATAATCCAAAAATTATGTAAATTTCAAACTGCATAAGGTAGCAGACTGGAGCAGTTCAAACAGACTAATCATGAGCAGTTGAAAAAAAGAATGTTGCAAAGGTCAAAAAGGTAATTAAAAATATAGCACAATAAAAATACGGGATCTTGGGATATGTATATTTATTTAAAAAGAATATTTTATGAGGGATAATGGATTATTTTAAAACTGGTAAATAATGAAATAGTAATAATTTCTGATTTTAATGCAATGTTTTTTTGTCTTTTTGTACTAATTTAAATAAATTCTCTGTGATGAGAATAAGCCCTCTCAGGGACTGAATATAAGCCAAGGCTGCTTAGCAAACCTACAGATCAGATCCTGAGTAGGAAAATAGGTCGTAATCCTATAATTATATATGAACCCAGCTTCTTTTTGTGTGAAGTGGGAGTCCCAACTTATTTTAGCTATTTAAAATTTATCTTCTGATAGCACCTTGGGACCCTCTTATGGTCAGTAATGGAGCCAAAAACCAAAGTTTCTTAGTCCTCACTCTGCTGTATTCTCATTAGTTTTCATTATTTACACTGTTCACAGTCTATATCAGAGAGCAAATAAGATAGTGTACCATCAAGAAAAGAATTAAAATTTATTTTTTTAGCTTGTCATGCATATCTTTTAAATGCATGAAGTGATTCTTTCCACCACATGTAACCTCTTCAGCTTTCATAACCTCTCTACTGCTTTGAACAGAAAGCAGTGATTAGTTGATTTAAAGAGTGTGAGGGGGAGATGAAAGAAGAATAACTACTGTAAATATAACTCAAAAAATCATGTCAAACTGGGTAGTTTAATGATTCTGTGGTCTCAGTAAATGATGTGCTGTCTGGTGAAAAGCTTTGTTAGAAGAAACCTGTTATCACATAACTTATGGAAATGCCTTTCACTCTGACAGTCTTCTTTATTTCTTCACTGTGGATTTTTTGTTTCTTGTGGGTTTTTTGTTTTGTTTTTCAAAGATTATGTGGGTTATATTTGTAGGCTGAACTGTCCAAAGGAAGATGTCATTCTACCAGAAAAAAAAGCTGAAACAAGGAATGGGAATACTTTTCCTGAATCTAACACTGGCTTCAACTGTAGGTTACTTTGGGTCTCAAAGAATTCATAGAAGTTTGTAGACTGACATTGATGGGTACTGAAGTGCTCCATTTAAGAGCAAGTTTGTCACAGAAGGAACACTACCTCTACTCGCCTGGCAAGGGAGATACCATAATCAAGAAGATATCTTTCCCAGATTGGGACTAACACTCTGGATATGTTAAAGCCTCTAATTTTCCCAGCTGAAGAAAAGCTGACTGCGTATTTCTGCCATACAGGAACTGTGGTGAAAAAGTTAAAAATGGTGCTTTTCTTAGATACTAGACAGCTACAGAAATACAGAAGTAATATAACTAATTACTTGAGAAGGAAAAAACCTGATGATCCATAACACTTAAATTCTGATGTTGGAGAAGTAATGGTAGAGAGATTTTGAATGACAGAGATTGGATTTACTCTTTGCAAATCTGCCCTTATAACAAAATTTGATGTATGATAAACTAAGAAAGTTCCTATTTGCACTGCACCACTGCCCACCGTGGTGTTCACTCTGTCACTTCACAGGGAAATAGCGGCACTTTTACATGCTGTCCTTATTACTGTCATAAGGTCAACTATGCATATTTTGAAGAATTAAAGTAGCAGATTACTAAATTCTGAGAATCTGAATACTGATTTCTGATGTTGTTATTTTCTGAGTTAATGCTCTTTAATAATAATAATTTTTATTTATGATTAATATAAGAAAATACTTACTGTAGATTATTTTCCAAATAGCCATAAATTTAGGTGTATTCACTATTTTTACAGACTTTTGAGAGCTATAACCTGTAGTGTACAAACAGGACCGTGTTTTGAACTCTCTGGGTATTTGCAACTCAGTAAGGGCCTGGGGAAAAAATAGAAAAGTAAAATCAATCTTGTAACTAACTGGACATTTCAAACATAAATGAGGAAAATATAATTTATAGCTGCATTAAAACCATCTCCTTGCAAATTTGCCTTCTAACAGCATGACAAAGATGCTTAATATGTCTCTTTTTATTTTATTGTATAAATGTTGTTTGGTGTGTGATTTGTTGGAAAACTTGACAGTATAAAGTACAGAGGACAGTTACCTGTGAAGCAGTTAGACCCATAAAGATTAAATTTTGTATATTCAGTCTTCTCCCATCTGCAACACAACACCTCAGTGAGCAGTGAGCAGTTGTATTCAGATTAAAGAACAATTTTAATGTAATTTTATTTCAACAAAAATATGTTTCAAATATAATTAAGTTTTTTAAATTTATATAATATATCAGATTATTATATACTTAATAATAAATTTCACTCCAGGACTTGAACAGGATTAAGATGAGGAAATCTGATTAATCAGATTGGTTTATTTGAACTATTTACTTGTAAATCCTACAAGTTTAGGCCAGTTTCCAAATCCTGAAAGCTGTCAGACATAGGCACTCTGGATCCTGTTGTTTGCCACTGAGAATGGGTTGAACCTACTGAATTTTGCCCAGAATGTGGGCATAATAGTGATTGTTTCAGTTCACAGTCATTCCTACAAAAAAAGGCAAATAAACCCTTTCCTTGATATATGTCGTAAGTAGAAGCAGGGATTCCTTTGTACTGCAAACACTAACAAGGATAAGTAATTAGTCTTTTTTCTGGTATCATTCCTCCTACAGAAGTAAAAAAAAAAAGTCCTTAGAGTTCAGATGAAACAGTGTTTGTCTCCTCATTATTACAAAAGAATGTAGGCACAAAGCTGATAACTTTTACTAAGACAAAAGGCCTGCACTTGCATGCATTATTCTATTGGTTTCATTGCGCTACTCATGCAAGAGGGGATATGCACGATCAAAGCAAAGGATCATTAACTTGCTTTGAGTTATTTATGTTCTTTGAAACAAGATGCTGTGCTTAGAACAGATTTTTGTGGCAACAGGAAAAACCATTTTTAAAAGTGCATAGTACAAGGTAGAAAGAGAAGTTATCTTTCTCAGTTTACCATTAAAATCCTTTTAATCTCTGCAAACACAAGAAAGATAACACAGTTAAGCCTTGGATGTTGATGACTTGAACAGAAAATCTCAGTTACATTTAAGTTACCAAACGCAAACCTTGAGAATAAATCTACCTACAGATGACAGTTTAAAGGAATCCAATTTTTCTAAACTTCAGAAGGTGTCAGTAATATTTTAACAAATTTAGTATGCATGGTGAAATGCAGTGTAACCATAGATTAATCCATCAGACCTTAGGGTTGAAAGATTTATTACACTTTTTTATTGACCTGAACCAGGAAGAGAACACACTTGCCATGAATGTTGAACTATTCATAATAATCCTTACCTTGAATGGATTGTATTCTCTATGTACTTTTATGGTGGTTTTTCTCCCTAATTAAAAGTACATGGCTGAATAATCTTAATTAACACACTGATATTTTCTAAATACAGTCTGGAATACATCCTTGGAAGGTGAACTAGGTTAAATCCAAAAACTAATACGTGTACGCACAGATGCAGCACGTACTTCACAAATCTGTGTGTGCCCCTTGGTATGTAACGAGGTTCTTGGCAACAAAGGCTGTAACTCCAAGTCTTTCCCAGTTTGTAACTGATATAACTTTAACAGATTCAGCCTAGAGAAGAATCTGATTTTTGTATTTTAAATCAGGTTTAAATTCATTTCCACATGTTTCTTCAAAGCGTTTGTAACTTTTAAGTATGTCTTTCTTGATGAATCTGACGACAACATATGAGCTATGAAAAGGCTTTGTTTGAAAAGCACATCTCTAAACTGATATTTTAGCACATTACATCAATTTTGCTGTGGTGTACTTTTCTTTCTATTCCCATCCATACTAAGAATTGCACCTCTGGAAAGAAAACAAAATCTCATATGCACACATTGTGCTAAATGAAACTGCAATGGTATTATAGAAAAATGCTGCATAAAAACTAGAAGTCCTCTACTGCATGTGATAGCTAATAATTCATAAAAGGACTAAAAGGACTAATGATAATTCTACATATGTGAAAAGAGACGAATAAAGGGTCCAGGCTTTAAACATAGATCTTAACTATTTCCAGTTAAACAAGAGGTGGTAAAGCATGTATTAATTAACTCAGCAAATCTGACTGGTATTTCAAATGCTAAGTTAACTGACTATGATCAAACCAATTCAAAAAGAGCAAGTAAAGCATCATACGGTCCTAACATGAGGGAACCTTGACATCAATTTAACAATCATCAGGACGGGTACATAAACTGTTTTGAAGAAAATATTCTTCTGAGTTTGGAGAAAAATAATTTGGAAAAAAAATAATTGTATATAATTGTGGTAGAAGGCAGAGAGTGAGTGCTGGAGAAGAGGATGAGGAAAGAGATTTTCTCTGTTTCTTGTAATGGTCTTTAGAAATCTACTGGGAACAATATTGTTTTCTTAAACTAATTGCTCTAAACTGCCTGACTGCAATCCTGACCTATCATCATAGCAACAGATAATGTCATAACACAGATCCATCACAATTTATTACCTAAATGTATTAGACAACTTTTTCTCTCGTCTCTCAGTGTCCTCCAGAAGTCTGAAGTTGCTTTTGATGACACTTCTGGAAAATGAAAAAGTTGTGGAATGTGTGGGAACCAAGAGCCTGGGACACTACTAAACTGCCATAACTTGAAAACTGTGTCATCTGTGAAATATCACATGCCCCAGTTTATATTGTACTGTTTATACTAGAACATAAACTGTAGCACATGGAAACTTTTCCATATGCACAGTGTGCCAGTGCCAAGGATTAAAGCTGGAGGCTCAAGTCTCCAAGTTTGGGACTAGGAACCTCAAAATCCCACTCAGATATCACCTCTCTCTCTACATTTTATAGAGCTGGGTTTTTTAAATACACTGAGATTCTTCTATTGCCTGACGCTTAATGTCTGTGTATTCCAGAAACTGGATAGCCCACAGAATTTAAATATTGCTTTTATTTTAATTATTTCTGGTTTATTTGACTAAATAAATTGCAGGTTGAAGATTGTGAAGTTCTGAATAGGAACCCAGAGCATGGCAACACTATAATGTGGATATAATGAAGTAACTGTTAACAGCTATATATTAGCAGAGAGGTCTGGTGGTAACTTGAACAGAAGTTAGAAGTCAAAAGACCTGTTTTGTATTCTTATCACAAGCCACTGTTTTATCTGTGACTCTGAAGAAGCTGCAAAGGCCCAGTTTTTCCCAGGAACTGAGTTATAAAATGTCTATTAGCACTCCTCTACTTTTGAGAAACTACATGAGGTCACATGGATCGAAAGCACAGAAAATTTATAAGTAGCTTGGAAGGTGACACCTCAGGTCAGGATTGGGCATCATGAGGCCATATTCTTAGATTCTTAGGAGGCAGCCTGATTTTAACTACTTGAAATTTGCATTGTCAAGCTTCAGAGTGAAGTTTTCAACAGATAATTGTGGCAGAAATTACCCAGCTATTTATCATTCTGAGAATGAGAATCATGTGGAGATCAGAAATTACCTTCAGGCAAGGATTTTGAGGTATTAAAATGGAAATTCTGATTCACTATTAATCAGAATCATTCCAGAGAAATGATGGTATCTTTTTGGAAGAATAATAAGGGGTTATTGTCCTGTTATGTTTTATGTTTGAGAAGTTGTCTGTTATCAGATTTCATCAGGAAGGAATGCTTAATCACTGATCATGTCTCTTCTTAACCTTCTGTTTTGGAAATTAAATTATTCTTCAGATTTTTTTTTCTTTTTTTTTTTTTCCCCTCTAAGAGATGTTCTCCAGTCCTTTAATCATTTTCCTGGACTTCTCCAAACCTTTTATAATTTTTCATCATCTGTCTTTGAACACATAATTGAATACAATAATCTAGCACTGATGGCTTCAGTGGCAGTACAGATGTAATATAACCTCTTTGCTCATATTTGGTATTTTATTACTGAAACTTTCAAGGACTTTTGTATTCCACAAAGAAAACTCATGTTCGAGTAATTATCCATGCTGACCTCTAAGTCACTCAATACTTCTCTCATTCCTTAGAATTCCCAATCCTGAAAAATGACTTACATTCCTTGTTCATAATTATATTCTCTCCACTTGGCAACACTGAAACACTCATCATTTTCCCACATCACGTTTACCAAGAAACTGATTCCATTCTGCGTATGTGACATAGCCTTTTTGCTACTACTGATTCTCTTGATTTTTATATCACTTACAAATTTTATAATAATGTGTTTACATTATCTTTCCTCAAGTGATTGATTAAAAAGTATGTATTCAAGAACTAAAATCTACAGGCTGGCATTAGAAACATTACCTTATGACAATAAATGCTGATTACTGAAAAATTATTTTACTTGTTTTAAGCTTTTAAATGTATAATATTACCTACCTGTTATCAAGATGTAGATGTCTAAGTGTACCTGCACTGAGAGCATGAAGATTATCATCCAACCACCAGATGTACTCCGTAAATGTATCATAGTTTGAAAAACTCATTTTAAAAACTGTCACATAGATATATAAACTGTAGATTTCTCTTTGCTTTGCTTATATAGTATTTTGTATCTTTTGCTATATATTTGTGACTATCAGCTCCTTCTCTTTCCTATCATAATTATCAGTTAATTAATTGATGCATTCAGTTTTCTTTTATGTCTGCTCTAGCTAGCATAGCTTTCTTCCTCAGCAGAAATTTTGACATTTTTGACACATAAAGAATTCCCAATTATCAGTCACACTTAATTACTTTCTCCCAATAGGCTTCACTTATAATTGTTATCAACTTCATGAAGCCAGCCTATAAAAATTAAATGAACTGTAAATACGGTGGAGGTTGCACTCTGAGACATAATTGACTCATTATTTCTTGTACTGTACCATTCGTTAATCTCTGCTCTGAGATCAATTATTTGTTACATGTGGGGATAAAAAGCCTGCACTTCCTCTATATTAGATGTCACATTTTTGTTTCAGATAATACTTTATAACTTTATAAATACTGAAAGTATAAAAGGGCTCCCTGCATGTGACTTCCAACATGTGTCAGTAAGAATTGAAATCCCTGACAGTAATGCATCTTTTTCCACATACACATGATACATCAGTTTTTAAAAGGTTGATCATCCTGTTGCCTAGTGTGATTTGGTAATCTGCAGCTCCACATATAGTGCTTTATTTATTACCACAATAACTTCTAATTACTAAAGTTTGTTTCACAATGTTAGTAACTTAGAAAGAGTTAAAGTTATTTTTAATATATTATACTATCCCCTTCTTTTTTTCCCCACTGATTTCTTCCTAAATAGGTTATAATCATCAATGGAAATTTGATTGTGAAAAAAGTAATGTGAATCTTACAGCGCAATTTCATTTAGGAATTCTGAAATATTACAACCCAAACTCAGTAATTCCAAAGTAGGTCAAACTCATCTCAGACATGAGCAATTTCATTTGCATTTGTTTGCTATCTAGACTTCTCACAGTAACATGTAGGAAATGAAATTCTCTTTTTGTGTCTGTCTGTGGCTTGGTTATACGAGATCCTGACTTCATGGTTTAGCGCTAAATGTATATACATATTTTTTTTACCTTTTCACTTGCCTCTTATGTTTAACCCTCCTGGTTACTTTAGCCATACTACTCATGAATGATTGATTCCAGGAAGCTCTAACAAGGGCACATCCTTCTTTTGCTGCACAAGAAGGTTATAACTTCTTCTGACCCCTGACTACTTTTGCTCATGACATGGGATGAACCTCTGGAAAACGCTTTAATGTTCTTCTCCTTTAACGCCCCTTAGAGATCTCTAGAATCTTTTACAATTAGTCATATACAGGGCTATCAGTTATTGCCATGATCATGGTCTCAGGACTACTGTGAACTACAAGACCTTTTCCTGATTACCTACGAAGCAAAGTGAGGTAATTCAAGTCTTGTAATTCCATGTTCTGTCTTGGCTCCAAGGGAAAAGCACAACATCCGTTTGCTGATTTGCACATCACAGTAAGCTTATTTTGTTCTTTGTAGAACAAAATACCAATGATGTAGGGTGTTTTCTTTTCTTGGATCATTGAAAACCTTCCTGTGTACTTTAAAGAAACACTTTATTCCTGTAAACTCCAAATTCCAACAGTTGTGAACGTCTACAAAGATCTATCTTCAAGGTAAAATGTAGGGCATTGTTTGAATGGTGTGTTTTAATGAGACCCAGGAATGCAAGTTTAACAATGAAAAAGTAACTATTAATTGATCAATGCCTGTTCTGAGCAATAAATTAGATATGTTTTGTGGTAAAAATAAGTGATAGGAAGTCTACATGTAAGTATATATGACCACAGTTCAGATAAATATGGGTTATACTAAAGACTGACATATATATACATGAATAAGCAATAAACTGAAATATCAGATAAAGACAATATTATTCTGTAATTTTGAATGTTGTATACCTTAGTTTAACTGTACTAGTGGCACTAAACTATATTTTACATTGCTATAAAATATTACATGTATTTATTAAAAATAATTGTCATTGTTAGTAAAGTTTTAATAATTATTACATGTAGCAATTTTCTGGGCAACTTTCTTCATTTCTGGGAAATGAGTCAAAACTATGAAAAGTACAGGCTACTTTGAGATTATTAAAAAAAAAAACGGAGAAAGAAATTAAATATTTTCACACAGGAACAAATCCCTGTAGGCTCCAAAACTCCTTTTCTCCATCTAGATCCTCTAAGACCTAGCATTTCATATCTTTTTCTTTCATTTTATATGGTTAAAACAGTGTATTGCACTAGAGAATACTTTGTGATTTATCATTGCTGGTTTAATCAGGGAACTGCTCTTTCAGATAAGCTATTTTCCTGAAATGCTGTCCCTGCTGGACTATTTAGTTAGACTGGAAAAACAGTGGCAGATTCTGTGGCCCTTTTCAGGTTAAAAACCTGATAATTTACTCTTTCTTTTTGCTTGTAAGTTCTTTATGAATAAATTTTCGTGTCTGCTTCTCAGATTACTATCCTGCTTAGCATATTATCCTAGAAGAAGACTTAGTTAGCTGATGAGCTAAAGAGCTGAATAGATGCCTGAACACTCAAGTATTAAATGTTATTCTAACTATATCAAAATTTACAGTCAATTCTAGAATGCTCTTTAAAAGTATATTTGTCATGTCCAGTCTTGCCTTAGCTAAGATGCCAGTATTGAAACTTAAGAGTACAGGTTTTGAAAGTTTAATTTTGTTCTATAGATAAGGAAGCATTTTGCATTTTTGTCTCCTCAAATCTTGGGTAGAGAATGGGAGTGTGACTACACACATAAGATACTTCTAAAAATGTAATATTTTTCTTGGTGTGACGACTGCAACTTAAGCCCCATGGGGATGATATCAGAGGAAGATCGGTAGAAGTACATTTGTAGGTAAGATACGTTCATCGGTCATGGGTAACTAAACACCTGTGTATCTTTGTGGGTGGTTACAGTCTCGTTATGCATACTATTGCTGACTGCTTCAAAAATCTCAAGTCTCCTAAATATTGAAAAGGCAACAATCTTTTTTCTATTTTGGTGTATGCCCTGTTCTTCTTGCCAATATCTGATTATGTAAAGGCAACAGAATATAAACTTTGTTGGTATATGTTGCTCCTCCTTATGTCCAGATTTGATCTGCTGATATATACTCAATAAAGTCTTACATTGAATGTAGTCCTGATTTTCTTTTTTGTCAAACCAATACAAAGTGGGTTAAACTGCCTGTATAGTCTTACCTATTTTGAATTCAAAAGTCCATTACAAACAAAATTTTCTACTTTTGTTCCTGTAAGTGCTTCCAAAATGTTAGGTAAATGGCTAAGTAAGCTCCGGACCTAAATTGTTTCTTTAAGTGAACAAGATTAATAATTCGTGAGTTAAATGGTGTAAAGGAGACCTTTGAAAATTTCCCTTACCTCTTGTGAGCTTCGTCTTGGTTCTGAAAGCTGGCTCAGTAACAAGAAAGTTTACATGATCCTCCAAGTAATAAAGATTTTAATCCAGGTTGGTAACTATTGATACCTGGGAAACAACTTGTGAAGTCAAATAAACCCAACAGACTTGCAAATGCACACTCTTGTCCCCTCTTTCACTGAGACTGACTTTGGTGTTAGAATTCAAATGAGTCCTACTTTTCTATTTCAGCTTTTAAAAAGAGTTCCTTCAAATTGGTGCAAGTCCCCTATTTAGATATTTTTCATAAAGTTTAACTCAATTAATT
Organism: Mesitornis unicolor; assembly: GCF_000695765.1. Lineage (NCBI taxonomy): Eukaryota > Metazoa > Chordata > Aves > Mesitornithiformes > Mesitornithidae > Mesitornis > Mesitornis unicolor. The sequence goes on from NW_010204193.1 coordinate 72,210, forward strand.
TGGTCAAGTTTGAAGCAATAAATTAGGAAATTAAATTGCTTAAAGGAATAACAAACCATTTTAAATATATTTTCATATGAAATTTCACTATGAGGTTTTGAAATCTAGTTTAAAATGTTTCAACTCTTCCCGAATGAACAACAGCTAAACAAAGTGTATCTTTGTGGCACCTAGACCTAGTCACACATGTGACTGATTTATGATCATGATGGAAAAGCATTTGAATTTACTGTTATGTTTGGTTTAGACATTCATGAAATTACAGAAAATATGCCTTAAGTTTCATGCTGTGTTGCACAGAAAGCAAACACTAGTATCAGACAGTATGGCTTTTCCCAAACCTCCAGTAGCACATCTGCCACCCAAATTGAAAAAGTGTGTGTTGTGACATCATTTTGGATAGAAATGCTTTTGTCTGTAGAGCATTACTCTCTGGGTATTAGTTTCAGTGATGCAAATAAAAGGAATTTTCATAATAATAATTGTGGGGGGGAGGGTATTTTTAGGAAACTTTCTCTCCAAGAGACGCTTATGTGTCTCCTGTATAGTCTCCTGCATTAATGTTCAGTGAAATAGTTCATCTGAGATGGTCTTGAATATAAATTAGTCTTGTTAGAAAATGTGGTTGTTAGGAAAGAATGGCAAAGGTACACAGGGAGATGTAAAGCCAAGCAAAAAAAGTTTTGGCTTTCTGTCCTAATGGAATCACGGAATCATAAAATAATTTGGGTTGGAGGGGACCTTTAAAGGTCATCTAATCCCACTCCTCTGCAGTGAGCAGTGGGGGCAAGTTGGTTGAAATTGGTCAAAAGTAAAATAAGTTTGATGGAGTCACAATTCTATGAATGGGTTAAAAAACATGTTCTGAATTATGCAAGAGAATGCTACACTGAAATTCTGCACAGAAATTTAAGCTGGAAGATCATTTGTAGGATGAAGAAATGGCTCTGTTACACAAGAAAAAAGTCATTGATCTAAACAAAATTATGCCAGATCTGAAAGCAGCGATAGAGCAGAGGTTATCAGCAGAACAGTTTGTAAGAACATTAATTCTTATAAGATTTTACTATTAAACACATGAGGAAACTTGTATTTTTCTTAACATAATGCTCTCTGAGTGCTTAAATATCCTCACTGTATAATTAACAATGGAATGAATCTTGGACACCAGAGTGAAAATAATTGGAAAACTCCTCTTCTTCTCTGGGCTTTAGGTTTTCAGTTCAATATCTTTGCTCCCACTAACATTGCACTGAGGAATATTGTGTGACTTCAGTGAGCTGTGAATCTGGTGCACCAATTGTAATATCCTTACAAGCATACTCTTTGCATTAACCTCCATAATCACCCCTGGACTATTTTTTTCCAAACTTTGCCTCCCACACATTCTTTATCTGTTCCAGCAGCAATAGAAATACAACACTTGTCAAACTGATCTGTGAACATAGTGGTAATGTAATCAGGGACTAATAATTTGGGATTGCTACAAGTAACACTGTTTAGTAAAAGAGAAGTCTTCATTTTTTTAAAAAAAAGAAAGAAAAAAAGGAGAGGTTATTTAGCTTATATTGTACAAGTGGGTGATAAATTCTCTCCTATCCTACATACAGTTCTGCTCCTTGTCAGAAAACGTACTTTCCACAAGCCCCCTCACCTGGCTTTGTTAGCATCTCACTCTCTTTCCTGGAGGCTGTGTGGGAGCTGCTGTCCTGTTTTCTGCAGAGAAGCTCAATACAGCTGTTGAATTTGGTCTCCATGAACAAGACTTCTAAGTTTCCTATGCCTTAGAGTTGTATTTGGACAAAGAGAAAGGATTCAGAAATCTACCAAGAAGAATGATCAAATGTAGTTGTAATATCATTGTTCTTCTCTTCTCTCTAGTACCACTGGTTCAAATGCTGAAGGGCAGTGGATGACTCAGACTATAAGGAAGCATGCATGAGTTTCACACCTTCTCTTTAAAACATCGAAGTAAAGCGTTATTTTGTTACCTCATGCTCCCATCTCTCTCACTTTCTATTTCTCTTTCTCATTTTCTTCCCCCCATCCTCTTTCTTCTTGATATAGCATTACTAACTGAAAAGTATACATGAACATTGGTCATTAGGAGCCTGAATGTCCAGCGCATAGATCACTGCATATCAGGAAACAAAATTCACTTTTGGATGTGAACGCAGTTTTTGAACATCAGCTATACTACACTAGACATATTTTTAAATAGATTCGTCAACCTGATAAAAGAATTAAAAGATATACAAACCATATTTCAACAAGAAATACATATGAGTTTGTAGACTTAGGGTAATACTGCAACATCAACTTCCGTGCTTTTATTGTGACTCAGTTCAGTTTTGCAATTCCTGTTAATGTTATGTAGTTATGTGTTGTTGATTTTTAGTGTGCTTCCAGCTGTAATCACTCTCACATAAAAAGTCAACTACTACAAAGCTGGCATGCTTCTGCTGTTAATATTTTGAATCCTAACACACTCCACATGGGCTACTCCCATGCCATTGTCAAATATTTGTTCACAATGGAGTTGTGTGATTAATTATTTTTCCAGGACATCCATAAAACTTTAAAAGGAATCCTTCTTGCATGAAGTAGTGCAAGTTTTTCATTACTGTCACCAAAACAAACAACCCCTTCCCCAGATTCCATACTTGGCCATTTTTTTCTCTATTTTTTCTATATTTAACAAAAATAATAGTTGGTGGACTTATACAGCACAGACAATGGCTTCCATGTCACAAAATAACACATTCATCGCATATCGCTGTATATAGCTTCACGATCCTGCTCTGCTTCGGGAATTTCAGTCTAAGTATGAGAATGGTCTCAATCATCATGTTTTATATGCAAGATACATAAATGTTAGCTTAAAATTATTTCATTTTGTATGAACTACTTGGGCATTCTCTAGATCTGAGACTGTGTATTACATCTCTAGGATAAATACACTAAATAAAGTGCAGCAGATGAACTATCTCACAGTCCTGTTTTATGCTTCAGTTAACATTTGCATGTTCTGTATGGATTTGAAAACCTCTTAAATGAACAAACAGAAAAACAGCATAAAAATATTACCCAAGAGTTTTGAGACCTAAGAGTTCAAATGACTGCTCTTACATAGATATTTGATTTGGTTTTGGTATTTTTGCAACCTATTTTAGCACTTCAGAATCAATTTCTTCTGCTGGGAAGGTATTCAGATTGTGCATGATAGTCTGCTGATTCTGAAATATAAATTCGGTTTCCTCTCTGTGTTCCAAGCCAGAAGAGCAAGTTGCATGTGAGCATTTGCATTCAGTATAGATCCCATAGCTCAGCTGTATATACATTCTCTTTCTTTTTTCTCATATGGTTACAAAGTTGTACAGCAGTGTCATGTAGAGCAGCCAGCACACAGGCTCCATTCCAAAAAATCCTACAAAACACTTGAAACCAATATAGAATGGGGTTTTCTTTCAAGATTAAAGACACAATCCTGAAAGTTTATACTCTGTTCCTCCACATTCTCACTGCGGAAATCCATGTGGACATAATCTTATCTGTCCATAGAGATGAAGGGGATGATAGAGTTTACTTTGTTTCTTTTTTTATGCGTCTTCATAGAAGAATTGTGTCAAATGTTTGAAAAATTTGGGATTCAATCCTGCTGTAACCTGTATTGGTGCAGATTTGGAACAATTTTACTGGAATTTTGATGAGAGAACTATGCCTATGAATTTCAGTAAGTGCCTGGAAAAGAGTGTTGCTTAAGAAAGAAAAATACAGTCTAGTCAACTAATCCTCCACTGTTGTCTCTTCTGAAAGATGGGGTTTTTTTGCTACATTATACTAATAATTTAAGTAATGTGCAGGAATATTCTTAGACAATTGAACGTGACTGTGTGTTATCAAGCAGTTAGACTATTTCCTGAGATTATTTTGGAAGGAGTCAATTGTCCACCTGGAGAATTTCCAAGCATATTCAGGAGCTGGAACTTCTTGTGGACAGGTTTCAATAGTTTGTATATAGGCAGCCTCTTTAGAGATGCAGACGTGGATGGACACAGATACAGGTTGTTCTGGGTCACCTGGACTCTGTGCCAGAAAAAAGATTCCAGCCTATGTTTAATCTAATAGCTGAATTAACATGTTAAGGTCATATTCTACATTAGCAGGTCAGTTAAAAAATGACATTTCTTCAATTTCAAAAAAAAATAAAAAAAACCCAAACCCTAAAGTTTGGTGTATTTCATGTATTTTCTGAAGAAAAATGTTTGGAGACTGTATAACTATGTAGCTTGCAAGACTTTTTGGTGGTGGCAAAAAAAGAACTGACAATCCATCCTTTTGTAATACAATTAACACTGCTGTACATTTTATGCTCAGTTGATGCTCTTGAACACACGTGTGGGAATCTAGTGGCTTCAGTAGGCATCACATAAATGAGAATTATAATATTTGAAGCATAATAATTCCTTCTCTTATATCATTATATGATTTAAATTTAAGAGAGTATGTATGAATGTGTTTAATATAATCTAATTTACCACCCTCTGTTGGGTATACCTTCCAGCCTTCCACTGATAAGGCAATAAGAGGAAATAAAGGGAAGTTCGTAATTTCTTATAACAGCTCCACAGCTTTTATAAGAAGCACTTCTGTAATGCTTCAGTCCTACAAAAACACATGAACTGCATATCATTCTATTATCCATCCAGCTGTTCCATTTAACACTCTAAAAGCAGAGAAAAAGCCTTAATTAGCTTAATTAGATGTTAATAGAAAAGCTTTGTTAATGTGAGCCAGAAGAGGATGTTGATGTATTTGTAGGAATAAAGTAGGTTTTAGTTCCTATAGGATGAATATAAAATACCTGCATGAACATTAAATGTCTGATTTACAGGGATACAAAGGAAAGAGGACTTATAATCCATGTCTTTTCTTGTTGAGATAAGGAATGCCCAGACACTACCAGAACACCAGGAAGCTTCAGGATCTGTCTGGTTATTCTGTCTGTTCTCACACATATTCTGTAGCTACATGAAAACGTTATTTTGCGCATTCAAGGCTATACCATCTTGGTCATCAGAAAGCAACCCTCTTTATCATTAAAAAATCCTCTTGCTTTCCAAAAGAAAGATCCTTAATAGATTAATTTTCAACAGAGGGAGCTGAGCTATGTTTTCTGTGCACCAGGCTCTTGCATGGCCACTGCAATATGGAAAACAATTCATGCCTTTTCTTGGAAGGCTCCTACTTTTCCTGTGGCCATGTGTCTGCCTGTACCCTCTGTATGTTTTAGTAGTTCTGAATCTCTGTGTTTACTCATGATTGCTCATGTTCAACCATTTGAAAGAAAGGTAGAAAAGGAAAGGTTAGCTGATCTGTTCCAGTTAAAAGATGTACCAAAGGTATGTCTAAAATGCTTCAAAAATTATATCCATGATGTTGAAACAGACTACCGTAAGTAAACCTGGATTTAGAAATACCCTTGACATCTCCAAAAAATGAAAATATTGATGAAACAGCTCCTTATCGAGCAGGGGAAAGATGTGAGAGAATAACTGGAATGAGGTCAAGTCAAATGCTCTATTATTGCTATGATCATACTTTTGTAAACCCTGTCATACTTTACACTCTAGCCTAAGGCAGTTGCCCATTGCTTATGTGTGAGGAAAAGGAAAGAAGTCAGTAAGCGGTTAAATTATTTTGTCTAACAAGAAAGAAAACTGCACACTAAACTTTATATGTACACTTTTTGAATTGCTTTATGAGTCTTTATGATCTATCCTAAAGCAGTACATGATACAGTAGCTGCTGGCTTACTTGAACACTGAGTGATTGAAGCTACACATGCCCTTTATAGAGAAGTTAAGGCTTTTCTTTATGATCCTTTTTAATTCTGCTCTTGCCACAGATATTATTTTAAATTGGTGCAGTGGTAAGATGATAATGTCTTTTTGATACACGACACCAATGTGTTTAAAATAAGTTTTTTAGTCCTTCTCTGAGTATCAAAGTCTAAGACAGCAAAAGATTCCAATGAACAGTAAATATTTGAAAAATTAGTATTTAGGATTCATTAAAATGATCAAAAGTTCTGGGTATGCAATTCAAGTTGAATTAGTTGGGAACTTAACCCCAACATTAAATCCATACATAATTCATTGCTGGTTTTTTTATCGTTAAAGGGGAAGCCACCCAGCCACTCTTTGAAAAAAGCACCCCTCCACCCAAAAAAAACCCAAACCAAAAAAACCCCATTGAACTAACCAACAAAAAACCCAGTAAATATAGTTACAGTACAAGATATTTAAATATTTATAACCTTCCCCATTGCAAGTTTGCCTTTGTATTTATGTTGGAGTTTTAACAAGGTGTAAAATGCTTTTAAGCACTTATTAAAATTCATAAAACTGTAAGATTGTAAAGGAACATGAAACAAAGGTGTCGAGAGATTTTTGCAGTTTTTTTCTTTTTAAGGCCTCTATCACTCTCCCATTTTCAAAGCTGTACTGGAATACCAAACATGATCTGAACATTTTCCTTCATAGATTGTACATTGTTTCCACTTGTCTTTTCATATAGTATTTAATTTCCCCAGAAAAGCAAAAAATTCCAGATGACAGACAGAAGACATAGACATTAATATACATCATTCCTAAGACAACTGATTGGAGTATTTTTTAGCCAGTCCTAATGAAAACCACGGCAGTTGCAAATAGAGATCTATGTTTGAACAATAATTTATGTTTCTAATAATGCTGCTTATATGAATAACATGCTTCTTATAAACTGGATAATAAAGTGTATGCTAAGACAATATCAAGCCAATGGCACATTAGTTCCTGAATTTTTAATCAAATGTGGCTCCAGGGGCTAGGCACTACAATCCCGATTTTACATCCTTTCATTGTTGGGCAGTGAGTGGGGGAGGAATGTCAACCAAAATCATAAAGGAGAAGTGTAAAACAGTATAGGTTAGCCTGAAAGCTCACTGAATCTTTCATTTCTATGTCTCTGCATCACAGGAAGGAGAATATAAAGAAACTGTTATTTGGAAATGAATGACCTTTGCATTGAAGTAATAAAAACAAATCCCCTCAGAATCCTTCCAGATGAAAGATGCTGTATAAAGGCATGGTTGTTAGTATGGGTTCTCAGTTGCAGTGATACTGCTTAGGTAGGAGTTATAGAAGAACTGAGGAGACAATTAGAATATTTGGGAACTTCTAATTCTAGTCCTGAGCTGCATTTTCTACAAAGTTACAGTGACATAAATCATTCAGCTATAGAGTTCAGTCTTTGTTTAAAAATACGTGTCTATTAAAAGCATATTATATCTACTAATATGCTTATTATTGTTTGGCAGAGATCATTAAAAGTAGTCTAATTAAAGAAAACATTCTTCAGAAAGCAGTTGATTCTGATGAAATATTATTTTAAAAAGGAAGGAGAAAAAAGTATTGATTTTGAAATATCGCAGTAAGCATTCTTCTACTAAGACTTTTTTTTAACTTCACAACTAATGAGGCAAATAAAGTCTTGAAAATAGTTCAGTTTATATAATTGAACAGGAGGTGACAGCGAAGCTTGTTGCAAATATGTAATCTGCAGTACATGTCCTGTTAGGGCAAAGAGTAATATGGGTATATGTAAATAAAACTGTTTTAAAAATGAAGTTAAAAATCAAGTTTGCTCTAATGTCTCAGAATAGTATTTTTATAGCTGAAGGACAGGACTAAGGCTAGTGAAATGTGACTTTAGTTCACATTACTTCTAGAAATTTCTTTTGAGACCTCCTAATGTCACTTCACTGTAGTTCATAGGAGCTCACTGTGGAGATGGTATCTCTGGAGTAGCCAAAAAAAGAACACTGTTTTTTCTTCAAAAATGAGAAATATTATGTTTTACCTTTTTTTTTCAGCTCCTTATTGAAAAACAGATTTTTAATTTTTTTTTAATCAGTTGCTGACTATGTCAGAATTCTTCAAAATTTCCAAGCCACTGTAGGCACTCCTTCATCCTCTGTCTAAATTGCTTTCTTAACATATGAGTTCTTTCAATCCAGGATTGTCTCTCGGAACCTCAAGGTTTTACATCAAAACAAACGAAGTAGTCATAAATTCAGTTGTTATCCAGTTAAATTATTCACTTCCTCCTGGCAAGTAACCATTTTTACAGTTCTTTAAGTTCACATCTACTGAGCTTCCATGAAGCTTCCATGTCTTCCTATGGAGACATAATTCAGTTTATTTTTATTTCTTT
>NW_010204193.1:80480-86249 GCF_000695765.1 Mesitornis unicolor
GCTGTCTTTCCCAGCAGTCCTTCTCTGCTTCGTTACCCAAGCAATACTATGAAATCTGTGTAGATACAATAAAGTCAATTGGTCTGAAAATGATTCTTGGATTGCTTAATGCTGCAGATAAGACCGGAATGTTTTATTACAGGACTGTCAAACTACCTTATTAGAAAGTTAAGAGAGCACACAAAGGCAAAATACATTGTAAAAAAATATAAATTTAAATATTCTCTGTTTTACTTCCATCAGCTCCTCATTCTTCTCCATCCAAAATATTTCAGCCTGGTTAATTCATTACTTTTTCAGAAATTTTTGCAAGGGTAAATAGCTTCTTCGTAAATGGGCCAATCATGTTACCAATGAAATGTATTATCACATCAACTGGAAGAGATGATTTATAGGAAATGGAAGTTCAGAAATGAAATTACTTTTTCTGTTTCATCAGGATGCCTTCCATCATAAAATAGGTTACAGTCTGCAAGGCTGAGACAAGACCAAACACATGGTTTTGGATTGAATTTGTGTACTAATAATCGTCATCCACCATTACTGAAAACTCCTTGACTGGAGAGAACCACAGCTTTTCCTTTATTTTTCTTTTCTTTTGTGGGTGACACTTCATTACTGGGAGCCTATTGCTTTTTCTCTTTTGCCTCATAATTCAGATTCTTGGCACATCACGTTGAATTTTATGGTTAAGGGTAGAGCAAATCATTCACAGCTGTCTGTTGGTTAGGTGTGCTCTGTGCTTAAAAAAAGAGTCATCTTAGTGTTGCTTCAACCTAAAATCAAGTGTTCCCAAGGCCCTGGCTTAAACATGCCAATTTTCATACCAGTTTTTCTTCTTCCTTTACTATTTTGAACGTGCTGCTGACACTGTACAGACAGTGTTGTCCAAACACTGATGCCTGAAGCCAAAGTAGGTCTGAATTAGTAGTCAACAGATACTGCCCCAATGGGAACATTAGTTTAAATTTTCATCATTGTTCTCTTTCTTCAGCAATATAGATTTCAATTTTCAATCCAAGTAATATTCATAGCAAATTATTTGAATGAATGGTATTTAACATTTGGACTGGTGGTGGTGTGATGGTTAGTTGTAAAACCTTGGAGCTCACCTTTTAAAATTTACCTGAATTCTATTGGTAGCACATTTTCAGACACATCGTGTGTGTGTGTGTGTGTGTTGGCAAATTTTATGTTTTATTTCTAAGCAGAGATGTGATAATACAACATCCATGCACCAACTATAAATCAACATTCAGGCACCTGTCTGTGTGCTGAAAAGTCCATTTGGACTTACATATCCAGGATTTATCTATTTTATTGTTAGGCTTTATTAAAGATATTCCAGCTTGTCTTTTCTCCTGTGTGCAGTAGAGCTGTCAGTTCCCCATTTCTCTGCCCCAGAACCAACACCATGAAGCAATAAAGCTTTGTATCATTTGGCAAGAAACCTTAGCATGCAGGATGCCAGCTGAGCATATCCAGCCTCTACTGCGGCCAGAGCCATTAAGGAATAAAGCCTACTCAGAGTCTGGCTATGTCAGATCTATGCCTGCTGGAGAATCTGAACTGGTAGCAACCTAAATGGAGATTTCTAGCTAATATTTGCTGCCTTGACACAGTTCAGAAAGTGCAAAGGCCAGAAAATGGCCTTCTCTGTCAGTAAAATGAGGTCACATGTTCACTGCTTCTTGGTGGCTCCTGGTCAAGCTTGCTCAGATTACAGGTTAAAGGATGTGTTGGTGTTTTTGTGGGTTTTACTTTAAACTGTCAGCTCTACCATCATGATCTGGGATGTAAAAGTCAACTTGTGGTATCTCTGATTCTCACATCAACTGGAATTATGAATATAGTCTTGGGTTTAGCTGCTGGAGGTACATGTGACATAAAACAAATCTGACTTCTTGGAGTTTGTAAATTCAGGAGGCATTCTAAACAATTGAGAATGATGAAATATCCTCTCTTTTGAACATCCTAATTCTGAATTAACTTAAATTAATGACATTCCTTACTACATTCCTTTCAGACATTTTACAGTTCTAAATGAGCACTAGATGTTGCCTGAAGAGCTGATTGTCAGGTCAGTTGGTCTGTAGAGTAACTCACATCGAAACTTAGTGAATTATGGAAAACATATTTCTAAGCTCTTCTGCTCCTAAAGAAAAACATTTCTGCTAGAGCTAATATTTATTGACAGCATGAATTTTTGTGTTCAACGTATAAGAAACACGGATTTCAGTACCAGAGGAAAAGAGTGCCTTTGTATATAACGTGAGATGAAAGACGTGCTTCAATATAGGATTATTCCTATAATTTTCTCAAGGGTACCTTTTAATATGGCTTTTCAGTATTTGCATTTGAAGCAAATGAAACACTTGAAAAAACTTATAAGATTGGACAGTTTTCCACTCTTCCTTCTGTGTATGTCCAGTTCACATCAATGATGACTCATGCTTTAGTGGATTTCTTAAACATCGAACTCTTCTGTTGGTAGTTTCCATCCATTTATTTGGCAAAGCACTTTTCAAATGCGCTATGGTCTTCAGGATTATTATTGAAGAAGTTGACATCCTGCTTTTCTTTCTCAGCAGACTGCTGACATCTTAGTGCCTGAAAAGCTCTTTTGCTTTCATGGATATGAGCATCTTGCTTTAGACCATAAAGTGTAATATATTGTAACAGATGGACATAGCAGTACAATGGTCTATTGAAGTTCAAAATTATTTTTGATTCCTTGAGATTTAGTCTTATTCATGTGCATTGGAAAATATTTCCTATTAAATCTGAATTTCTTTTTTATTCACAACACAGTAAAAAAGAAATAGAATCTGGCTGTCATTATTCTAGGTAATTATAGCTAATTTAACTTACTTATATGAATTTATGAAAGAGAAGAAAATAGGAAATTTGTGCAAATAATAACAGTCAGTACTGAAGAAAAGTGTTTAGTTGGAAAAAACATGTACTGAAATGTAATTTCAAGGTAAAGCATTCACAGAAATATTTTTGAATTGATAATAGCCTTAAGAATTTAGAAAGCAGTGGTTCATAAAAATAAATATATCCCCAAGTTATTGCTGACAGTCTATTTAATCTGTATGAAAACAGTCTCTATATCTCGCTCATAAAATAAATTGTTCAAAGAAAATATAACAGAGATTATGCTATATTAAGGTAAACAAGTGACATTTGCCTATACAGAGTAGATGTTCAGTCTCAACAGATCATATCCCTGCTTAGTGTTTTGGCCAAGAGATCAGAAGTCTATTAAGTATTGCAGACTCTGGATGTCATGCTGCTTTTCCTTGTAAGTGCAAGTCAGAGCAATGTAGAGACACAAACAAACATTTAAAGAAAAAAAAATGAGATAACAGCTTTGAAGCTTTTTGTTTCATCCACATGTGTATCAAGATCACACTCAGAAAACTCTCCTTTTCAGGCTACACTCTTACTGAAAGCATCTGTCTGCCAAATGTGATAATAAATGGTGCTGTTAGCAGTGCTCTTGGCCTGGCTAAATGTGGTAGCGCAGCCATTTACAGTTTTTCGAGCTTCAATAGATAGGGTTTAAGATGTTCAAAGATGTACTTCAGGAACTTAGATTCCAAAATGTGTTATTTTATTGCAACATTTTTCATGTGTTGACTCAAGGATAACATTCGTTGTTTACTGGTAATCGGGTAAAGAAAAAGCTTCACTCTACACTTTCTATCTTGGTTAAGCAAATGATTGAGTCATAGAAAAAGATAAGGAGAAGGTACATCAGGGAACTTCTTTAACCATCATAAGTGAAATTAGCTCCTCAGATTAAGAAGACAAGGAAAAATTATATTACCTCTCTTTATTTCTTGTTAAAAGTCCACATTTTTCGTGTGTTGACTCAAGGATAACATTCGTATGAGTTGTTTACTGGTAATCGGGTAAAGAAAAAGCTTCACTCTACACTTTCTATCTTGGTTAAGCAAATGATTGAGTCATAGAAAAAGATAAGGAGAAGGTACATCAGGGAACTTCTTTAACCATCATAAGTGAAATTAGCTCCTCAGATTAAGAAGACAAGGAAAAATTATATTACCTCTCTTTATTTCTTGTTAAAAGTCCAGTAGGTATGTCAGTGTTCCTGACTGCCCGCAATTGGAATTGGGGCTTGATATTACAGATTGAGAGAAAATTTGGAAAGAAGTATTGAAGTTCTTTCAGAATTTAGCAAAAATTAAAATGGGGCTTAAATTTTCTCATAAATCCTAATGACAATTTATATATTTGTTTTATATTAAAAAAGTAATTTCTAAATTCTCAGTACATTCACCAAGAAAGAAAATAAATATTCATTGCTGCCCTCTTGAATAATTTTTTGGGGGCTGCTAGAAAAAATCTGCTTCTTTAGAGAGTATGCTGGCCCAACCTTCAACTGATTCACAGCATTTTACAACTGCTGTAAATATAGTAATGCAAAACACACAAAAGTTCAAAGAAGAGCTGCCTATCTGTGATCTGATCTACCAGTGTGATAAAGGCAGTCAAACAATCAAAGCAAATGAAGGATGGTTAGTATATTCTACAGGACTTGCTCGCGTTCTTGGAGCATCAGCCTCCAAATAAATTACTATTATAAACTTTCTGTAATAAGGAACCTCTGTAACAGTAACATCTCTGTAAACAGCAGAGTGAATGGCAGAGCATAAAACTAACAAACGTTCTAGGTTAAAGCTTCAGGATCAATAACATTTTTAAGATGTTTTCAAACAAAGAATTCAGTGTTGAAAATAACAACCTCACAGTGTCTTTATGCAGAAATGCAGTTGCAGAGCCAAAGTTCCCATTGTTCCTTAATGTTTATATTGCACTGTAATAAGAAGATACTCAACAGAAACTTAAATTAATTGCAGATGAATTTAGAAGGAATAGAAGATATACATAAGGTCCAAAAGTAACCCTTTTCTGCTTTGTGGTGTAAAGCAGTCTTCCAGCCCAGAAGGCCAACTGCATTCTGGGCTGCATCAAAAGAATCACGGCCAGCAGATCGAGGGAGGTGATTCTGCCTCTCTACTCTGTTCTGGTGAGACTCACCTGGAGTACTGCATCCAGCTTTCGAGACCCCAACACAAAAAGGACATTGAAGTGCTGGAGCAGATCCAGAAGAGGGCCACAAAGATGATGAAAGGGCTGGAGCACCTCTCCTATAAAGACAGGCTGAGAGACTTGGGGTTGTACAGCCTGGAGAAGAGAACTCTCTGGTGGGACCTTATAGCAACCTTTCAATACCTGAAAGGTGCCTATAAGAAATCTAGGGAAGAACTGTTCGCTCGGTCATGTAGCAATAGGACAAGGGGTAATAGTTTTAAACTAGAAAAGGGTAGATTTAGATTGGATATTAGGAGAAAATTTTTCAATATGAGGGTGGTAGATCACTGGCACAGGTTGCCCAGAGAGGTGCTGGAGGCCCCATCCCTGGAGATATTCAAGGTCAGGCTTGATGGGGCTCTGAGCAACCTGATATGGTGACATTGTCCCTGCTTGCTGCAGGGGGGTTGGACTGGATGATCTTTAAAGGTCCCTTCCAACCCAACACATTCTATGATTCTATGAATTGTGGGCTACAGTCTTCCTACTCAGTGCTCTTGAGGGAAGAGGGAGATATTTCCAAGACAAGGTTGCGTGGCTCAATGGAAAGCTGAAGTCTAGGTTACACGTGCCCTCATTATCCACCAGCTGCAAAGATCTGATATTATCAGATTAGTGAAACACTGCTGCTTCAATCCTCAGCAG
>NW_010204193.1:86278-92329 GCF_000695765.1 Mesitornis unicolor
AAGATTGATTAGAAGCAGAGAACAGTGTCAGCTTCCTGAAACAAAGACAGCTGAGCTATTCTTCTCAAGATGAGATTATTTCCTTGTCTATATGAATCAGAACTCCATGTGGAAGCACATAAAAGATTTACTTTGTATATGGTGCAGAGACAAAACTGTAAACTGTCCACATAATCATTTGGAGTGGAATTCGGTTCTGGATTCAGACACCTAACTGTAGATGTCTCATGTTTCTCATGGATGTCTCCATATATGGCCAAGCTCCCTTTGTAGTTAGTGCAGACTCATTGGTATACTTATAGCCTACAAAACAGTAAGTGTGTTCAAATCTGAAGTTTTTACCTTACATTTAACTTTTTCTCCTATTTAACACCCAAAATTTATCTTGTTCAATAAAATGACAGAATGCACTATAGCATTATATGGTATTATTCCGTTTGTATTAAATCTACCTTGATCATTTTATTGTCTCTGTGTTGTTTATTTTTTTAACAGGATGGGTATAAAAACTTTAAAAAGGAAAATAAAAAATAGTTTTGATGCATGCTTTTTAAATTTTTACCTGTAATCAGGAAAATCATGGTAGTATCTGGAAAAAATCATGTGATGATTTGCTAATATATCATTCAAATAACAAAAAAAACCAGTTTTTATCTTCTTTCATTTCTTTCCTGACCTTTCATATTCCTTTCTTCCTATCCTTATTCCATTCATAAGTCATTGTTTCATTTCTTCTTTCACAAAAAATAAGAAAATGTTTATCCAGACCTCAGTTTTTATTAGTCTGGTAATCTTTCTGCAAAATTATAACAACTGAATGTATATCTTGAAAAGGTCTTTAGCTGAGACATCAGCTAAGAGATCAGGATATAACCATTTAAAAAATAATCCAATTAACTAATTTACTCATTAACTGACAAGAGATACTGATGACTTTTTCCAGGAGTTATTACAAGGAAACAGAATGAAATGCAGCAACTAAAAAACAGAAACACATTTTCAAAAATAGAATGGTTTAGTTCTGAAGTATCAAAACTGCATAAATTCAGTTTTGGTTTTCTAAGCTGGAGAGTAAGAAGCAAATACATTTTAGAAGCTAAAACTGGAATTCAGTATGATTGTCTGGTACACCACTAAGAATCGGAAAGATTTTGAGAGCAAAAACCTTTATTTTCATCCTGTCTAGGCCATTAATTCACTTCTGACTATGCTTTATTATCCTCATCTATGTAATAGAGAAAGTGAAACCCTCTCTCCCCATGGAATCCAATTTAATTTGGAATGAAAAACCATTTGATGTCCATAATATTGTTTTTTCTAAGATTCGAAAAATATTGAAACATTATATTTTTTTCTAATGTTTCTCAACTCTGACACTGATGCTGTATAAACTAAAAATGGATAAATGAAAAAAGACAAATTCATGAACTTTGTTTCCCTCCTTTTTTATCTAGATGATATCACTAACTTTTGATCAGAGAGTAGGCACTTACTGTTCCTCATTATAAAGGAATATAACTTTCTCTTGACAGAGAAGGATGAGATGAAGAAAATTGCAGTCTTTCACAAGTCTGTGTTAATTTTCTTAATTAAATTCTGTCTCACTTTAAGAGGTTACAATGTCTCTTTATTTACAGAGCAGCTTACTCACTCATCTCTTTTTTTCCTCTTTGAGCTTGTCAAAAGCTGTTAATGTTGATACATTTTGACATTTTGCCCAGACTGCATCAAACCACAAACCTGAGAATAGAATGTGACCATTAACAATTTAATAACCTGTTGCAATACTTAATTTTTTTCCAGATCAGCAGTGCCACAGTTGATAATGGTGTGATTTTTACCTTTACTGAATGAGACTAGACTATTTACTTTACATGCCATGGTTTCTAAAGTACCTGAGAACCATAACTACCCAGAGGTTTCATTTTTAAGTGCTGGCTAGTTGAAAATGTCAGAAACCATAAGTATACTTGAGCTGAGATTTGAATAAAAGGGAAAAGTTTTGTCTGAGGACTAGGCATGAAAGTCTCAATTCAGCATAGTAGATAACCACGTGCTTAATCTGAAGAATATGAAAGCCATTGACATCAGTAGAAATGCTTTCACACATAAGCTAGGCAGACTATAAAATACTTTCATGACTATATCTTAAGTTTCTACGCATTTCATAGTCTTGGTGAAAGTCAATATGGCCTATAAAACCATTTCATTGATTTCAATAATCTTTGACTATTACATTGCAATTGGAAATATGAAAACTTTATATGAAACATGGATTTTAGAAAAGTTTCCATAATCAGTGTGCAGCAGTAGATTTTGGCTAAAATACCTCAGGCAAACCATGACTAAGAGAAAGTACATGTTATATCTAATGGTAGATTTGCCAAAAAGATGGAAAATTACATAAATATTTTCAAAAAATTTAGCATTCCAACAGTGTTAAGATGGAGCAGAAATATCTAGAGAGTCTGTCTAAAATTTAATCGGTATTTAATATAGTCATGCTGTAGCAGGCAATTGTGCTGCTGTCTCCTGGCTAAGAGTATGTTTTTTTCCTGATGTAACTTATGGGAAACTTTTATAGACCACCACAGTCTACTGCACCCAGACCTAATCCAAAGCTCACAATTCATTTTACAAAAACTAAAATTGCTGCAGTCTGAATGACCTCATATATCTGTGTTGTTTCAAATGCATTTCTATAGACTAACATCTGATCTTGGTTATATTTACAATAACTTAATTGGTTTTCACAGAATTTTTGCCAGTTTATATTGGTCTGAGTGCCCAATCTGGCCACAGTAGAAGCAAATCTGCAAAGTTACCTGTTTTTACAGGTAATTCTTCTTTTCCTGTAGTATGGGTAAAGCTTTAAATACAAGTTTTTTAGGTACACTTCAAAAATTCTAATGCTTACTAACCACTGTCTTTTAGTGTGATGATGACTGCTTCACAGAAGTTGTGTAATGGTAACCCTAGCTTCTGTAACTACACTTTTGTTCATTTACTGCTGTAGTTATTATTTATGCTGACTGGTAGTCTACTTCCTTGTGTCTTTTTTATTCATCAGTATAAAAAAATGTAAGAAATTTTGTTCTGGCTTCTGCTGAGAATTCTTGTACACAGAAGTCTTTGAGAAATCTAGAGTCCTAGTATATATTGCGGAAAGTCAGATTTCTTTCTCAGTCAGAACGTGGCTTTTCATGTAGATTTCTAATTCTGCTGTTCTAGAAGAAACTAGAAAATTATCTAAGTTTGCCTGAGGTAATATTTTCAGAATGTGTATTAGAATATCTATTTTACCTTTCAAGTAATTTTTTACTTTTTTTTTAATGATACTATTTAGATTGAATCTGTGTTTTCTTTATCATATTTCTGAGATTGTTTTTGGTAGAACTACACGAAATACCTTTTAGAGGATCTCTGTGGTGATCACTGTAAGATCATTGCCTTAGATGGGAGCAAGAGATGCAGCAGGGCATGTCTGCTTCAAATTTTCCTTTGGTTTTACAGACTTGCATTCTGGTTGTCATGATTGCAGGAATTCTTGCACTTTTTACTTGCAGTCAAGCTGTGAATATCTGACATCAGTCTTCCTAAAGTTAGTTAGCATAGTAGTTGTTAGATGGTGGAATAAACTCCCCCAAGAAATAAAATAACCCTGGACTGTCTTTGTTTAAAGAACTAAAGAATAAAGTCATTATTTCTTTCAGTGACTTCTTCACAAATGTGTGTATTGACCTACAGAATACTCATCTCCACTTGCGCAAAAACATGTACTGGATCAAGTTACACACACTTTTTATTAGGACACACTTCCACAACTTCTGAAATGAGATGTTGAGGTGAGACTGTGCATGTTTGTGTGACTCTGTGTACATATAAAAAAGTCTACTTTCCTCAGACCACGTGGTCAGCGCAGACAGAGATACTGGCAGCAGTGAGAGCCAGTTCTTTTAGTTACTGAGTTAGATTGAGATATGGGCAGGCTTTCCAGAGACAGAGAAGCTGAGGCTGAGCCGAGAGACCCGAAAAAAGGTGGGAATCTTGAGAGGGAGCTGAAAGGCTGATGTTGAGGTGGGGGGGATGTACCTGAGACCAGTGGCAAATTTAAAAGTGGCTTGCCATTGCAGAGTTCAGCGCCAGCCGGGCCTTTGCAGGTGAGCGCAAGCAACAGCGGCAGCAACGACTGATGTAAACCCGAGGTGAGGACAAGGCTCTGAGACTTCTGAGAATTGCCAGCCCAGTTCAGGAGTCATGGTGTGTACCTGGTAAAGGAAGATTGTGCTCCCAGCACCCACCAAAATGGATGTGGGTACATGGAGGGTGCCCCCCAAAGAAGGAGGTGGCTATCCAGGTCACAGACTGTTGGGAATGCCTTTCGACAGCAGCAGGGGACAGCACTGACTATGGCTGCATCTGATGTGAGCAGGTTGCTGACCTGCTATGCCGGGTGGCAAAGTTGCAGGATGAAGTAATGGGGCTCAGGGAGAAGGTAAGCAGATTGAGGAGTATCAGAGAGTGTGAGAGGGAATTAGATGAGTGTTATCAAAGCCTGCTCTCCACTACAGCTGCCCAGGATGCAAATCTCATTAGTAGAATACAGGAGTCCTTATTGTCTCAGGATTCCTTCTCATCCCAGCAAGCTTCCCAGCCATCCCAAGATAACTTGCAGGAGCAGAGACAATGAGAACAGGTCCCAGCCCGACACCAAAAAAGGGGCAGGTGTGCTCCCTCAAGAACTTCACTACCTTCAGTGACATTGCAGAACAGGTTTGGGGCCCTGCAGGAGGAAGTGACAGAATTGAGGATACCTCAGATAGACCAGAAGTAGCACTGAAGCCAACTCGTCCTAAACTAATGATCATAATGCAATCCAGAAAGAAAAATAGACAGGTCATTGTTGTGGCTGACTTCCTCCTGAGGGGTGCAGAGGGCTCAATATGCAGACTGGATCCATTTCATAGGGAAGTCTCCCTGTGGGGCCAGGATAAAAGATTTTGAGAGTAAACTTTCCACCATGGTGAGGCCTTCTGATTACTACACATTTTGGTCTTCCAACTGGGCAGCGATGAAGTGACATCAAGGACACCAGCAATGAAGAGTGATTTCAGGGCTCTGGGGCAGCTAGTTAAGGGATCAGGTACACAAGTTGTGTTCTCCTCCATCCCTCTTACGACAGCAATGGATGAGGGAACTGACAGGAAGAGCAGACAGGTTTATTCATGGCTGAGGAACTGATGTCATTGTCAGGGCTTTGGGTTCTGTGATCGTGTATCAATGCATACATCACCAAGCCTTCTGGCAAAAGATGGGGTATACCTTTCTCAGCATGGGAAAAGGATCTTCTCACAGGACTTAGCAGCCCTCATTGAGAGGGTTTTAAGCTAGAATCAAAGAGGAAGGCAGATGCACTCAGGACTGTTACAGATAAGTCTCAAGGCAATGTTCTGGTGTTGGAAGCAAAATCTATACCACGGTTCTACTGCATATATGTCAATGTCTGTAGCATGAGAGCTTTTGCATGAACACAGAAATAAAGAAAGAATGTATCATCTTTGGAAAAAGGGGCAGGTGAATCAGGAAGCATTTAAGGACATTGCAAGGTCATGTAGAAAGAGAATTAGAGATGTGAAAGCTCAGTTAGAACTTAATCTATCTCTGTTAAGGATAAAAAAAAAATGCTTTTATAAATATATCAATAACAAAAGGAGGGTCCGGGTAACTACAGACCTGTCAGCCTGACCTCGATGCCTGGCAAGATTATGGAGCAGATCATCCTGAGTGCCATCAAGCGGCATGTAGAAGACAACCAGGGGATCAGGCCCAGCCAACATGGGTTTAGGAAAGGAAGGTCCTGTCTGACCAATCTCATCTCCTTCTATGACTGGGTAACCTGCCTAGCAGATGAGGGGAAGGCAGTGGATGTGGTCTACCTTGACTTCAGCAAAGCCTTTGACACTGTTTCCCACAGCATCCTCCTGGAAAAACTAGCAGTCCACAGCTTGGACAGGTGCACCTTTCACTGGGTTAAAAACTGGCTGGATGACT
>NW_010204193.1:92733-93137 GCF_000695765.1 Mesitornis unicolor
GGACAATGCCTTGCCTTTATCAGGAAGAGTGTGGCCAGCAGGAGGAGGGATGTAATTCTCCCCTTGTACTCAGCACTGGTGAGGCCTCACCTGCAGTACAGTTCTGGGGCCCTCACTTCAGGAAGGTTATTGAGGTGTTGGAGTGGGCCCAGAGGAAAGCAACAAGGCTGGTGAAGGGACTAGAAGGAAAGTCTTATAATGAGAGTCTAAGGGAGCTGGGATTGTTTAGCCTGGAGAAGAGGAGACTCAGGGGGGACCTTATCACTCTCTACAGTTACGTGAAGGGAGGTTCTTGTCAGGTTTGGGTCAGGTTCTTCTTCCAGGCAACTAGTGACAAGACAAGAGGGCGACTCCTGAAGCTATGCCAAGAGACATTTAGGCTGGATATTAGAAAGCACTTTCTC
>NW_010204194.1:0-239 GCF_000695765.1 Mesitornis unicolor
ACAAGCGGGTAAAGTGTATCTGTTCACTGCTGTTTGAACAGTTGCTGACTGAATGACTTTGTGTTGCTAGAAACAGAATCAAACCAGTTACCACAATAATTAGTAAAGATACTTTAAAAAAATCTACTTCTACTCACCAGGAAACTTGTTTACTGCTATGCACCAAACCGCAGTCATAGTGAGGTTGTTAAGAAACTAGAGGCAAAATTCATTCTGTCCTTTCCCACTAGTACATCTCT
>NW_010204195.1:0-29320 GCF_000695765.1 Mesitornis unicolor
GGGTACATTCAATCCCCTCATCAAGATCATTCATGAAGATTTCATGAAACCGTAGCAATTTGAAGTGTCAATGCTGTCCCCTAACTAGAAAATATAAACTAGTGATATTGATATACTTTTGATATCGTGCTAAGTGTTCTTTGATTACATATTTATAGTTGAGAAATACACAAGACAATATAAAGACAGCATTTTTTTGAACTGATTTTACTATGCATTGGTGGCCCCTGAAGTTTACATCATAAAAACCCCAGAGTGGCTACTATTACCCTTGTATGCTGTGCAACAGGAAAAAATATTACTGTGAAATGTCTTGAGGATATTTGTATAGAAGTTTAATTCCTTTCAGTACTGTCTAAACCTGGTAGCACACAAATAATTGGAATAGATGAAAATGACAGTTCATGTAGCTGATGATACAGTACTGCTCATGATCAAAAACACACCAATTAGATAATATTTACATTAACAATTAAAAATGTTCTTATTTAATATCTAAAGCAAAGTACTAATTTTCCTTTCTAGCCAGACTCTAGTCCTGCTTTTCTATAAAGCCTAATCAATAAAAAGATAGGTAAATAAGAATTTCTTTAATGGATTTCTGGATGAGTTGATACCAGTCAAGAATCATATAAATTCCTATGCACTTAATAATATTCTATATTCCACACTGTATTAACAATTTGCAATCGCATTTGCCTGAAATACATTGATCTACAATGGGTCTTACTATCATGGTTCAGGGAAAATGGTAACATGTGATTGCAGAACTACCAAATTTTCCGCCACTTTCCACCTCCGTCTTTCCCACTGTGACATGTAAAAGCTACATAGCTGCACACAGAATTTCAGAGAAATGACTATCAGTAGAGACATGAAAATTTAGAACCCCTTCCTTATTATTCCAAATACCTATGTAATTACACTGCAGTTGCCTATAGCAATTCCTTTTCCTGTTGTACCAAAACTTCTGAAATACAGAATTACTGTATCTGAGTTTTCAATGGAAAAGAATCAGAAAAATACAAGGGAAAGGTGAAGTGCATGAGCAGAAGTTGGGTATAGTTCTGACCTCACCAGTATAAGACAGATATGGATCTACTGGAGCAAGTCTAGCAAAGGGCCATGTAGATCATTAAGAAACAAGCATTTGTCATATGATGAGAGGTTGTAAGAGCTGGGATTGTTTAGGGTAGAGAAGGTAAGGCTCAGGGGGATCTTACCAATGTGTATAAAATATCTCCTGGAATGAAGCAATGAACATCGAACCAGGCACTTCTCAGTCATGTCCAGTGACAGGACAAGAAGCAACGGTCAAAAATGGAAAGACCAAAAATTACATTTCAATGAAAGAAAGAGCTTTTTATTTACTACGAGAGCTGGACTAGATGATCTTCACAGATCTCTTCCAACATAAGTATTTCTGTGAATTTGTGGTTCTGTCATTAATATAAACCCAAATTCAGTAACGGTCATGGATAACTATTGGAATATTCAGAATGAAATAATTTCATCTCCAAATAAAATGCAAGAGCTCCATATATCAGCTCTGTATATTAAATGTTAATCCCAAGCTCACGCAGAATACGTACTTACTGTAATTTTTTTTCATAATTTTATGTAATTATAGTAAGAAATGCACAAGCAAAATTGGCCAGTTAGTATACTGTAACTGAAATGTCATTCTTGGAGACAGATTTGACTCATACACTAAAAAAATGTTTTGTGATTTTGTGTTATTGGTATGTATAGTAAGTATAGTATGTATTGTAAGTATATATAGTATAGTACCTATAGTATGTATTGGTATATATAGTAAGTATTGGTATGTATTGTAAGTATTTGTAACTGTCATAAAAGAATGCTATGGAGTAGAGAAACAGATTTTATTTTTTTAATCTGGAAAATAAATATAGCACTTGCAGTTCTAAATTACTACAGTTCACGTAATATTGCAGTACAAGATGGACAGCTTAGAAAAATTAAATTGGAGAAATAAACTATTCCATCCCACAAAAAGAGATGTTCTCAAAAAAATGCTTATATTTTGCAGACATGCTTTTCAACTTATATTTAATTTTCAGAATCCTTTAAATTATAGATTTCAATTTTTTTGTGATACTTATTGAATTGTGAATCTTATCCAAATTATGTTCATTTAAAAAGCATAAGAGTTGGAAGCTCAGTGAACATAAAGCTGTTTTGCAACTGACTTTTACATTATCTTTTTTTAATTGGGCATGTTGCATTGTTAAGCAAAAATCATTTTGGTTTTAAGGTATGTTGTTTTAATTATAGTAGAGTGAGCTAAATTGCAGTATCTAGTGGGATCTCTTGACAGGAGACATACCTATAGATAAGAAAAAAAGAAAAAAGAGAGTACTTCTTCAGCAGTCTTTTTGCAAGTGGAATAGATGAGGTTTCTCCAAAAATTAGCCTCCAAATTATACTGGGCTCTTTAATTTCCGAATTTGGTAAATTAATCTTTTTCAACCTCATATACAGCAAAATCACAGCATTTCCGCAATCACATGATCATTCATATCCTGCAAGAACCACTAAGATACTTGCTAAATATGTCCATTACAATTATGTTCTAGCTGATTTCTTAATTGATGAATTTTCTATCATTGAAATATTTTGAAGATCACTGAGCAGGAAGTGATACACTGTCATATTTGAAGGTGTTTTGGATGCTAAGTATGCAATACTGTTTTGTTTTCTTAAATATTAATTACTGCATAGTATTCTAGTTTTTTGGTAAAGAAAAACCACATTGTGATACGTGACTATTTTTCCTTTTGCCCTTATGAAGAAAAACAAAAAGAATTCCAACTCAAAAGACAAATAACTCAACAAGATCTCAAAAGAGAAGTCAGCTATTCTGAACTCTGAACTGAATTTAGGTCACCTGAATGAAAGCTAAGGAAATCTGAATAAGAGTGTACTTGAGAGACAAAAGGACTCTGGTCAGTCATTCAAAATCTATGTTGGTTTCAAGGTTTCAAAAGCTGGAATTACTAAAGCTTCATTTATCATTTATGAAAGAAAATCACCAGGAGATGGGTCCGGAGGATAAAGTGGCCATTATTTTTAGCGCCTTTAATTTTGTTCATATGCCAAAGTCATCCACTCAGTAGCATCTGTGGGCATCCTAGATCCAGAATGGAGGGAATGAAGAATGAAGACAAGGCAGTACTGGAGAAGTTAAATTGACATTTACCATAGACACAGATGTTCCCTGCAGAGGATGTCCTGCATTTATACTCCCTTAAGTACCGCAAAAGGGTGTTCAAACAAGACCTACCTATTGCAGCACTTCAGAATAGTCCTTGTGACAGCTTAGCTCCTGCTTAAGTTAGGAAATTCTTCAGCAGATAAGTAATTAACATATACCAAAACTGTGCCAAGGCCTAATTTACCATTTTAATGTAGTTGCCAGTTTAATTACATTCTAAGCTGGGAATGCTTAATTTACTAAAATAGACATACCCTCAGAGGTTAGTTTTAGAGTGTAAGGGGGACACAAATTGATAGAAGACACAAATTTGTTAACAAGTGGTTGAACAGCAGAAAATAAGAATTCAAGGACATTATAGTAATATATAAGATTAAAAGTTACAGTGTTTTCAGATCTCACAAAGCTCGATTAAAGTAAAATAACCAGGTTTTTGAATATGAAGGTATAATTAGTTCATCACAGTAATCTGAAGTCCTCTCTGTGCTTCCTCTACAAATTACTTCTGTTAGTTACTGTTTGGAATTAACATTTAATTATAACCAGATTTAAAATCAGCAGCACTGAGGAAAATGACTAGGGGATACTGGTGGACGAGAAGCTGGATATGAACCACCAATGTGCATCTGCAGTCCAGAAGGCCAACTGTATCCTTGGCTGCATCTAAAGAAGTGTGGCCAGCAGATCGAGGAAGGTGATTCTGCCCCTCTACTCTGCTCTGGTGAGACCTCACCTGGAGTATTGCGTCCAGCTTTGCAGTCCCCAACACATAAAGGACATTGAAGTGCTGGATCATGTGCAGAGAAGGGCCACAAAGATGATCAAGGGGCTGGAGCAACTCTCCTACAAAGACAGGCTGAGAGAGTTAGGATTGTTCAGCCTGGAGAAGAGAAGGCTCCAAGGGGACCTTATAGCAACCTTTCAGTACCTGAAAGGTGTCTATAAAAAATATGGGGAAGAGCTGTTCACTATTGCACATAGCGATAGGACAAGGGGTAATGGTTTTAAACTAGAAAAGGGTAGATTTAGGTTGGATATTAGGAAAAAGTTTTTCAATATGAAGCTGATAGATCACTGGAACAGGTTGCCCAGAGAGGTGGTGGAGGCCCCATCCCTGGAGATATTGAAGGTCAAGCTTGATGGGGCTCTGAGCAACCTGTTGTAGTAATGTTGTGCCTGCTTACTGCAGGTGGGTTGGACTAGATGGTCTTTAAAGGTCCCTTCTAGCCCAGTATATTCTATTATTCTATGATAAGAAAGAGAAGATAATTTA
This sequence comes from Mesitornis unicolor, assembly GCF_000695765.1. Taxonomy (NCBI): domain Eukaryota; kingdom Metazoa; phylum Chordata; class Aves; order Mesitornithiformes; family Mesitornithidae; genus Mesitornis; species Mesitornis unicolor. Next base: position 4,512 of record NW_010204195.1, read on the forward strand.
TGTCACTTACTGTCCATTTCAATGCAAGAGGCAGAGACAAATAACTCCACAAATTACCATCAGTATGCAGTGGCGTTATGGGGAATTCAAAAAGAATTCAAAAAATCTACGCATTTTAGTCTTTGCATTTAGTCATAAGTAGCCTATAGTGTCTGAGATCTATCTCCGTACTCATTGAAAAGTGATCACTGATTCTTTCATTTATAATGCAAGTGCTTAAACTGTTGCATATGTATCTTTTTCCTTCCAGTGGACTGTACTTATTTGACTTACAAATTCAGTATCTCAGGAAAGGAAGTTGCATTGTCAACAATACTGTTTGCCTATTTGTTTGACTGGTAAAACTACACCCTTCTATAGTAATTATACCAGAGAAGTTTTCATTCTGGAAATCACCATCTGCATCACTGAGGCCTGATTGTATAAAGAATACATTTCAGCACTCAAAAATAAAACCGTTTACCAGCTGACTCATATCTTTTTAAAAAATAACAAAGCTAATTCATATCTGAGTAGGACATTGATCCCCAAAGAGGACATGGCATATTTCTAACCAAAATGCTCAAATTTATAGTCACTTTGGTGGATTAAAACAATACAATGACCATATATGGACTTCTGTGACCATAGGGTGAGTGTATGACTTTTTAAATGTTATTTTATATATATGTGCATGAATCTATACATTCAGGTACAAAATGGATTTTAAAGGTGTATCTCTGTTTAGGGCTCAGTGCAAATCCAAATGAAACATGGAATAGGATTTCTCTCTGTTGTCCCCCTCCCTCCCAGGGGAGGATAAAAAGGGAATAAAGAAGAGATGCTTTACACAAGGTTGGAAGTTAAGACTATAATAAGTTTAATGAAAAAATGGGGGAAAGTAAAAGGGAATAAGGGAAAAGGATATGCAGCTATATACAAAACTCGATCCCTGTAGTCCCAGGCAAAATTGTCCAAGAAGTCCCTTGTGGTAACCTTGTGGTAACCTTGACTCATCGCAAGAGCTACATATATAACAATTATTCTTAAATTTACTAACAGACTGTGGAAATGTAGTGCACACACACAGAATCCTTTTAAGCACAACATAATGTAGAAGAGGATAAGTGAATAAAGAAAGTCCTATACAGTGTATAACCTTCTAAAAAGAAAGGGGCTCAAGTGGAATATTAAATCACAAATTGTTGAAAAGCACAAAAGTAGAAATAAAACAAATAAGTCAAAAGACATAGGTAATCTTGCTTTTAACAGACTTTAACATATACTACATGTCAGCTAAAATGAAAAGGAAAATATCAGATCTCTATAAAGTCCAAATGGCTGGATAACAATCAATCAATCAATCAGTCATTTAAGGCAAGGCATGTAACTAGTGAGAGAGGTCAGATACATATAGGATTGCTTTTACATACTGCCAAATAAATTGATGCTTTGGGCAAAATCTCCCCAAAATATGTAAAAATCATTACCTATTTCAGGCAAAGTGACAATAGTATCTGTTTCTTTTTGTTCTAGTGTGTATATAAACAAAACCAACTTTGTTTTACGTCAAACCTATTGTAGTATATAAAAGCTCTAGTTGTCCCTCCCTAGGAACATTTAGTTAGATGGTTTATGTGAGCAAGGTGTAGTTAATGCTATTTTTTTCCCCGTATGTGCATAGAGTTTTGTTCAATGAAATTTTTAGAACAAATTAATCCAATGGGAAAGATCATATTCAGGTTCAAGTTTTTTTCTAATTCCTGGTATATTTAAAAAAGAATAAACTGCCTCTTCTCTTTCCTACTGTGAACATTAGTTGCCAGAGCTACAACAAAAACAGAGCAAGATGTGTGAAAAAAGCACCAGTTTCCTCAATTGCTTCTACTGACCTCAAAGAAGAGCTGCAGGTTTGTAATGGTAAGATGAATGTCAACAATAGCTGAAAGAAGCTTCAAAAGAAAGAGTCAAGGAGCAACTTAAGGCCCAAATGGCTTGTGATTACTTCTGTTAGCCAACATGTACAGAAATGTTGCTTGTCAGCTCCCTAGGAATTGCTTCCGAGCTATTAACTTCATTTTTCCACCTTGTATAACCCATTTTCCATTCTTTCCTTCACCCGACACTGATGGGGGATTAGAAGAACTAACAAACAACTCTCTCAGATCTTCTTGTTTCTGCCCCTGGAGTGAAAAAACTCAAAATGCCACCATTATATTTTCTGTGTTAGAAAGTAGAAGGGGAAAGTAATGAAAAGGAAGAATCATGATTTTCGTCTGTGGGCTGTGGTGGATATAGGGAGTCAATATAGTGTGTCAATATAGTCAATTCTAAAGTGAAAGAAAGTCAAGAGCAAATGCATAGAAGAAGGACTATAAAATAGAGTGGTAGGTACAACATGAAGAACAGATGTTACAAGAGTGTAAAATGGAACACTGGAGACATCAGTGATGGATAAAACAGAGAAAAGTGTCTAATACAAACACAGTTTAAGTTAAAGGAACAGAAAAATGAAGGAAAAAAATAGTGACAAAGTTATTAAGGCAAGAAAGAAGAGAAAAGAAGCAAAGACGAATAGGTGGTTGTGTTTCAGACAGCAGGTAAAGACATGCCAGTTTAGCACTATGACTGTCCAAGCCTTTGCTCTAACTGGAATTATGTTTGTTAGAATTTTAACTTTATGCAAGACAAATAATTGAAACATATCACTTTATGTCCTATAAGAAGGCTAAACTCAAAATCTTAAGTACCTTCCCTTACAGTGCACGTAAGTAGAAGAAAAAGATGAATGCAGCTTTAGGCTAAGGTTGAAAAGATTCAATTTAAGACTAAATGTAGTTCTCTCACAATTCAAAACAGAGGGTGATAAATTTTTTTGAGTATTCTGTCAGGCTCTTGTTTTAGTTCTACAGCTAGTAGCAGATTTGCTGTAGATTTCAAAATGAAAAGTATTCAGTTGCATGTCCCAACATTGGGTTTAACACTCTCTAGGCTGAACATTGAAATGTTGTTGTCAACAGAATGGTCCTAGAAGACACGTTATGTAAACGTCATTTTCCAGTAGAGGTTAGACTTATTGTTCTGATCTAGTGCAAAACAGTTTGACATCAAACACAGTTGCCAGTGGGAAAGAAAAGCACAGAGAAAATGGAAATGGAAAACATTCATGCTGTGTTTTACAGGGAAACTTCAAACAGCTATCAGATACCACTGGGGCTGTATTAGCTCCAAACTCAGAGTCTTTGCACTCTGACAAGTACTAAAGATTGGTATCTTGGATCAAAGAAGGTGAAATCGAAGTGATGTGACTGGGCAAAGATAGATAAATCCTGAAATTCAGCAGCTGGCTGCTGCTGAGACAGATGAGCTTCAAGAGCATGGAAATGCAGTTAGCATAATCAGATCGAGCCACCACTAATGAGTAACCTCATTCTAGGAGTCTGTGTGGTTAGCTAAAACCAAACAGTGCCTGGACTAGCATTTCACTAGGCAGTGTTTATCCTGCTAGTAGCAGCCAATGGTCTTGGGTGAATTCTTTTTTTGCCACTATCATTTCTGCCTTTGCCATCTTATATTTCTTTGAGCAGTTGCCATACTCATTTTTGATTCACTTAAGCTTCCATTTTTGCTGAGAGTTAATATAGCACTGTCTTCCTATGGTTCACCCTGCCACAGAGCACATTTATGCCTCTGGTAGATGTCACTTTCCAGTAAAAACAAAACCTCATGATCAACTGCATCTTTGCAGAACTCTACATGACAAGTCAGGCTGCAGACAATGCTTGTTTAAAAGGCAGGCAAATGGAGCAGATACTCATGCCCAACAACAGTGTGTAATGGCATTTTCACTAGTTAATTCAGATCCCTCCTTGCGTGGTTATGGAAATCCAACACTGTGCCTTGCACATACTGGCACTGATTTCCAAGATGCCCTGAAATCACAAGAAAGGCTGGTGCAGGGAATTTAAGCAGTCTGTACTTCTACAGTATTACTGCCACAATGCAATACAGTCAACAGAGGAACATACTGCAAGATATAGATTGAATTCCCTGGAACAATTTCTATAAAATTACTTTGACAAGTTTATGGTAAATATTACTTCCAAATAGTAACCACTAGATATAACATCTATTTCTCACTGTAAATTGGTTTTATAGATGAGTTCATTCTAAATAAGGAGAAATCTCCCATAGGTAGACTGTATAAACAAAGATCAAGTCACTGTCTGGTAGGTAAGACTTGGGTTAAACTCTTAGGGAATTTATCTTTGCCAATGGTAGTTATTAAAAGAAGCACAAAGAAATAGGGATTAACTAGAAGAAAGTATGGTACCATATGACAAGTTATGACCAATAACATAATTCTTTTAAAATTAGTATTTTTCTGGGTGCATAGCCTATTTCTTAAAAGAATAATAACAACAAACAATGGAAATATGGTATACATATACAAATATTCACAAGAGGAAACGCATATATACTTTCTTGCACAGAAGTTTAATGTGAATGTCTGAAGTAATAACAGCCATTTTGTAAATTGATACGAACGACCTGAAAAGAAAGTCAACCACAAGAGTGCAAAGAAATTAATGTAAGATGCTTTAAATATCTTCATGGTGATATCTGTAATGCTTATGTACTACTTCTAGACAGTTAGTTGCATTTGTTAATATAGGAAACACAAATTACTAGATGATTTTGAATCTGTGAAATCAACCCCTTGAATGGATTGTTCCAGAGGTTTAGATGTTCACAAGATAATTAATTATCAATTACATCTGGCTTTAGTGTTATTTAGCAAACCCAGCAATACTTATTATTTATACATCTGCCTGATGGAGAGAGGTTGAGATCATCACTCAGGACACTTCAGTAAATTCTGGATTCCTTTGTAAGTTTGAATCAAATGGCAAAACTCTGATTATTTTCAATACAAGACGGCGTCCTCACATTACTTTTTTTTATAATAGTAAATCCTTATACCAGTTAAAGTCTAACCCCAAAGGCTGTTCAGTATTTGGCTTCTCATTTTATTAATATTCTGTAATAAATGTCTAAGGAAGTATTTTTATTTGCCTACGGCTCACTTTATTTGGAATCTACTCTCATACCCGATTTGACCTTCACAAATTCTGTTCCATAAGGGGTGACCTTTAGGTTAGCCTCTCGTGTAAAGAAGTAACTAAGTTATCTGATGCTTTTCGTTCTGAAAGTTACTAAACCAAAAACATATGAAGAATTTTAAATATGTGATGAATATCTCATTAATGTGTTCCAAACAAAATAACACTTTTTCTAATACATTCAAGGTCCCAAGAGTATTTTTCTCTATTTCTTAATAACCACAAAAAATTTAAGACTGTTATAAATAGACATTTTTATTGTATTTACGAGAAATATGAGCACATTTGGAATGAAAATAAAATTTTCATGAACACAAATTCAACTTAAGTATTTTTCTATTCCATTAAAATGATAATCATTTAATAAGATTTCATTATAAACATATTCAGATTCCAAAGAAACTGGGAAAAAAATAGTCTGAGAAATGTGTACATGTTGCTGTTGAGTCAAATGCTGGCAGTAATAATACAATTATGTATTTAGAGAGTGTTCTTTAAAAAAAATATCACTTTAGAAATGTTACTGTTCTGAAATATGAAAAATTAACAGATATAAGTTGAGCAAAAGTGGTGTGGAGTTGATAAAAAAAAAATTACCCTATGGGCAATGATACATTGGAGACGGTTGCCCACACAGGCTATGCAGTTTCCATTCTTTTCAAGATTCTCAAGACCCAGATGGACAAAGCCACAAGCAACCTTGTCTGACTCCATAGCTGACCCTGCTTCGAGCGGAAGGCTGAACAAGAAACCTCCCGAGGTCCCTTCGATCAGATTTACCCTTTGATCCTAAAAAATTGTTCCTATTATCCAGTTTTGTCTACTAATGAGAAATCATTACCAGGTATATACATTCAGTTTATATCTCTACTTACATGAGCTCCTTTTAGAGATTAATTATAGTTCGTTTAGGGAAACAGATGGAAAGTGCTCTGTGAGTATGAATACGTAAAGGTTTCAGAATATACCTGTTTGAGACTGAAATGTCATGTACTAATAGTTTCTCCACAATATTTTGAAGCTGTCATTAAAGTACTGTAACCAAATATCAAGGAACTAGAAACACAAGGAGAAAGAATTCATTATATTGGGTGAACCGTAAAGGTTATTATTCAGTAGTTGGACTCAGTGAACAACAGTTCACTCTGGTCTGTATTTTATATGCATTTTGTTAATTTACGTTACAGTCATCGACCATAGCCATTATATAAACTAAAAATAAATATTATTCATTGATTCTTAAGTATTTAGAGATACTATGCAGTATCCTTATTTTGTACATATGCTTAAGTAGTAGGTGAACTTATTACAATTAATCTCAAGAGTTATTTTTTTGTATAATACAATTTCAGTCTTACCACTGCAATATGAACATTTACTTCTCTAATGTATTTTCATTTATATAGTAAATGTAAAATATCTTACCTTTTCTGTTGAAGAATCTTAAGATAATAAGAACAAGTTTGCCACTTCAACCACCAGAGGTCATCAGTTCTGGGGCAGTGTGACTCTCAAACTGAAGCCTTCTAAGGGGATAAAGTGACAGGAAGCAATCTCATTACTTTTGTCAGATACGTCCAAAGTAATTTCTGTGTAATATTATGTCTTTCATACTGTACTTTGTGTTTGACTTTTTTCTTTCTTTTTTTTTTTTTTCAAAGGTAGTCCTTCCCAATTAGGCTTGACAGACACAAGTATTTTTTCTGTTTACCTTTTTGACACATATTTTAATATTTCTCTCAATTTTTTCCATCTTTTCACTCTGTAAAACTTCATTCTTTCTATTGAAAATACCAATGGTCACTGGTAAATACTAGCTTTTTCGTTACAAGAAAATCACTACTATAATTTTGCTTCAAAGGTAGTCCTTCCCAATTAGGCTTGACAGACACAAGTATTTTTTCTGTTTACCTTTTTGACACATATTTTAATATTTCTCTCAATTTTTTCCATCTTTTCACTCTGTAAAACTTCATTCTTTCTATTGAAAATACCAATGGTCACTGGTAAATACTAGCTTTTTCGTTACAAGAAAATCACTACTATAATTTTGCTACCCCAGTTCACCTTCAAAGACTGCATGTGAATACACTGATGATTCAGTGTACATTACTGTAATACTTATACTGGATTTATATTTACATATTATAAATAAAAATCCAATAAAATAAATAAACAAATCTAATATTAGAATTAATAAATAGAAAAGTTTATCATTATTGATATATTTGATTACTTGACAATGCTACTAAACTTTCACTCAATTAGCTTTTAGCGGTCTCTAAAATATACTTTTTTGCCCACAGAATACTACAGAAAGTAGTTGCTTTAAATTTGCCTTAAATGTTTAGGACAGCAGTCCTACTAAGAACTAGATATGCTGAGAATCTCTAAAACTTCAATTTGATCAGGTATTTTTTTTAACTAATAAAAAAGTATCAAATGTTTAGTTCTGTTTAAAGAAAAAAAGTTTGAAGTTTTGTTATCATACTTATTTTCTACTACCGACCTCCTGCCCTTTCATAGACTTAGTAATTCAATCACTATGGATATTTTTTGCTCTTGAGAATAATCAGTTGCAACTAAATTTATCATCCTATTCAGCTTCTGCTACCTGATCTCCCATCACACCTGTAATGAACAATTCCAGAAAAAAAGCTGTCTCATTAATGTGGTGTCCAGAATATTAAGCAAATCTATAAAGCAATTTAAAAAAATATGAGACTTTTTGTTTAATACAAATAACTATAGCTATTCCTTTACGGCTAGACTGTGGCATTAAGTTTGACAAACATGTTTAACAAATACAATGGCAGAACTCTTTTAAATGTATTTATACTGAATTATAATGAAAAAGTCTAGTACACCCAGCTTTTCTGAAAATATACCAGAAAAAGGCTATTTTTTCTCGGTTAATGCATATAGAGAAACATCAGTGCTTTGGGGAAAGGAATGGTTCTGTTTTTCATTGTGCTTTGAGAGGATACTAAGCCTTTTGGAACTTTGTATTATTTTTCACAGCAGAATGAGTTCATGAAGTTCTGGGATTATTTTTTGTTAGATATTTTTTAAACTGTGGTCCAGCAAATGTGGATATTCTACAAAACACTCATACACAGCTAGAGAGCTTCCTAGTCTTGCTGCTTCTCCTTGCTTTAATTTAAATTAGGGGCAAATAAAAGAAAATAAAATTTATTGAAGACGTTTTGAATATGAGCACTTCATGAATCAATTGCTATGATGAACTTCATGAAATTCAACAAGGTCAAGTGCAAAGTCCTGCACCAAGGTAGGGGCAATCCTAATTATCAACACAGGCTGGGGGATGATATGATAGAGAACAGTCCTGAGGAGAAGGAATTGGGGGTGTCGGTTGATGGAAAACTCAACATGAGCCTGAAATTTGTGCTTGCAGCCCAGAAGGCCAACTGCATCCTGGGCTGTATCAAAAGAAGCATGGCCAGAAGATTGAGAGAGGTGATCATGCCCCTTTACTTTGCTTTGGTGAGACCTCACCTGGAGTACTGTATCCAGCTATGGAGCCCTCAAAACAAGAAGGACATGAAACTCTTGGAGCAGGTCCAGAGGAGGGCCACAAAAAAGGATGGAGTGCCTCTTCTGTGAAGACAGGCTGAAAGAGTTGGAGTTGTTCAGCCTGGAGAAGAGAAGGCTGTGGGAGACCTTGTTGTGGTTTTCCAGTACCTGAAGGGGGCTTACAAGAAAGCTGGGAGGGACTTTTTACAAGGGTGTGTAGTGATAGGATAAGAAGCAGTGGTTTTAGACTGAAAGAGGGTAGATTTACATTAGACATTAGGAAGAAATTCTTTACTGTGAGGATGGTGATACACTGGAAGAGGTTGCCCAGTGAGGTGGTGGGGGCCCCATCCCTGGACACATTCAAGGTCAGGCTTGATGTAGCTCTGAGCAACCTGATCTAGTTGAAGATGTCCCTGCTTACTGCAGGAGGTTTAGAATAGAGGACCTTTAAAGGTCCCTTCCAACCCAACACATTCTATGATTCTATGGTTGCCAGAGGACTCTCTGAGATGGTAAAATGACCAGAAAAGGTAGCTAAACCAAGCGAATCTCTCTATTGAGACATGGTTTTAACATCCTGAGAGCTCAGAAAAATCTTTTAACTGTTGAAATAGCAGCTCTTCTTACACCCACATTAATGGACAACTTCTGCCTTGTCCTTATAAAAACAATTAGGCCATTAAAAAAAAGCAGCAACTTCAAAAACACAAAATAATAATATCGTATTTCTCTAAAAATATGTCAAATTTCTGCTGCTACTTAGAGATATTTTATCATGTTCCTATACTCTGTCGATAAGTGCTGAAATGGTAAATGATGATTGTTGCTTAGCATATGAACTTTCTGCCCTGTTATGATCTTTCAGTAAGACAACCCTCTGGGCTTGTTTTAAATTCCAAAGAGAATTCCCCAGACAGGTGAAATCAACTGAAGAAAATAAATTGAAACCTACATCGTAGAGATACCTTAGGGTCTGACTTGGGTAATGAAGTGAAATATAAAGCTGCTGTGTTCTTCTTGCAAGCTACCTGAACTGTAAAGAAAGGTGTGATGTATAGCTGCAACACTAATCCAGATAGAAATCTAGATAGAAAAGCTAATGGTGACATTCAAGCCAGGCTTCCTTCTCTATTCCATTGGCTTGTACAACAGATATTGAAGTTAATGGCACAACTTCTTAACTTCTATTCCATATAAAAGTATTAGTTTGATGAAGCACACCACAGACTTGTAAGAAATGGACAAATAATCCTTGAATCACACAAATTTAGATTTAATTCCTATGCATAGTTTAAACCTGGGGACATAGGACTCTGGACTATTTACATTCATTAATAATGCTTAAAAAACTATGAAGCAAGATGAATGTGGTGAAGTGAACAAGTTTATTTGGTCTAACTTTTGTTTTAGGCTTTCAACTAGCATTTAAAATTCTGTCCCAAAACAGCAAAATATGTAGATTCAGTATATCCTTTCGCTTATGTAACTTGCTCTTGTAAACATTTCAGAAGACTTTAGCACTTATTCCACTCAAGTTTATCATAGATATGTACCAGTGATCATCTGTTTACGAATGAATGAAAGAATGTGAACTATTATTTTAATAAATGGAATAAAGAAGAGACTGAAACAATTAATGCATCTCTGGGTACATTTTTGAAACTAAAAGAATATTAAAGAATATTTTCTATGGTATGTACTAGTTCATGTGTAATGTGTAAAATGAAGAAATAAAAAAACTGCTTTGACTCTAGCCTGATCTGGTTTCAACATGTTCATTAGAATTATGTTAGCAGTGACAATAGCAACTAGTTATGGATAGCAAAGCATTTCAACACCATCTATAATTTGTGCAGAAAAATACTGAATTACAAAGCACAGTATGGATGGTGTTCAAATATACTGTTTTATATCATGGGAAGCAGCCTCTATTAGAGCTGAGCAGTAAAAAAATAAATCTATTTCATGGAAGGCTTTGGTATTTCAAAACTTGGTTTCATTCTCATACAAACCAAACTATTATAATTTTTAAATTCGTCATGAAAGGTAACACAATATTGGCTATGTGGATGCTACCTGCATATTATTATTTTAGAATCTCTGGGATCGTTGATCCTGCCTGTGTGTTTTAAAATCTAGACTTTCTAGCCACTGACTAAGTAAATCCTCTTGCAGATAACTCCAAACACTGCTTGATAGTCACACAAATCTTACTGAAACAGAACAAACTTTGCCAAATGCTTGAATTTTGGCAATGTATGTCTGAGCCTATTCACAAAACAAGTGATTGCTAGTGGCTGTGACTGTATTCTATCAGGGTATACTGAGAAAACGTGACCTTCTGCAAGGCAGCGTCACTAGTCTATGACAGCATTACCTGTATTATTTACCTTTAAATGGAAATAAGTCTCAGGTTTCTTCAGTTTTGTATTCAACTCAAGGACCAGTGTTAACTTCGAAAGTAAAACAATTCTGTACAACTTCCATTCATTGCATGCTTGGGATATCACATAAGTAAAACTAAAAGAGCAGAGGAGTATGAATGTCCTAGTTCTCATAACCTAAAATACTCCAACCATATTTATTCTTAAAGAGCGGAGTGCTTAAGCTTTTTAAGAGGAGAATTTATTTATTGACAAACATAAAAAGAAAATAGCTTTGAAAATGGCAAAATATATTTTTTTCACCAATGAAGTCCAAAGAAAACATCTCAGAAAAAAAAGACAAAAAACAACAACAAAAATCTCCAAAAACCCCCAAGCCTAGTATTTTATATAGTTTTTAAAATGTTATTTCTTCTTCTTGTCCCAACTAAGGAGTTGACATGCAAACCCATAGAGACTAAGTTCTGCTTCTCTGAGTGTAAAAAATGTCATGAAACTATGAAAATAAATAACATTCTAGAGAAAGAATGATGGAAGATCAAATTGTTAGGATTGTTAGGAGAGGTTTTCGTTGTTCAGTATTTTCTTTAAAATTACTTCCTCTTTGCAAAAATTCTGTGTGTGCATTGGGGGATACATCAACAAATAGATATTATGAACACTAGTTTCATAAATAGTTACTAATTTCCTCTTTAAAGTGTTGCCAACCACATTTACTGTATTGTCCAACACAGTATCTTTTTGCGACTTACCACCATCTTACTACATTAATAGGTACTGCTGCCTTTTTGCCTGTGTTATTTTCTCTGTTTCTCTGATGTAAACAAGTGAATGTCATAACAGTTTTGAAAGCTGAACATTAATAAAATCAACCCCATGTTTCTTTTAACTATAACATCAAGTTCAGGATTCTTGTTTTGAAATGTCTGTTTTACTAACAGTGTCTGTGTGGACATAGTAAAAAACTGTATCATGAGTAGATCCAATGATGATATTGGTCTAAGTTACGAAATCTCACTACATTGCATATGGTTGGTTTTGCACCACTATTAAGACTGTGAAGCTTAGCTTGAATGTTTGAAGTTTTTTTTATTTGGGGGGGGGTTATTGTTTTCTTTTTATTGTAAAACTTTGTTTAACAGTATTCACTGTTGATGGTCTTCATTGATTATATAAATACTCCATCGATCTGCAAGTCACAGTTTTTGTCTTTGACAGACATTTTTATCATCATTTTTTTTTCATAGGAGAATACAGGATCAGCTATGACTGACTGTGCTGGAAACTGGTGGTGTAAGACACAGAGCACTGTATCATACCAGCTTTCTCTGTTCCACTTGTGGGACCTACTATGATTGCTTTAGATACCAGTTTAAAGACATCCAGATTTTAGACTTTTGTGCTCTGAAGTTTTGCTTGTACTCCTCATTTAAATGGTATATACTCTATTGGTTTGTGGTATTTTCATCCTCAGATGTGAGACTGACTTGATCAATTTATTTTTCATTCTCCTTTCCTCATGACATTTGGTTACTTGAAAAGGGAATAATCTTGCAATAAGTGTTACACCTTATTATCTAGAACAGTGAAGTACCTAAGCCTAAATTTGAGACAGTAATACAAAATAATATTACTCAAAGATGGCATGTTTTAAGCATTCAGGTGTTCAGAATGTTAAATAATTCCTGTGGAGATGGAATATAAGCCTTTGTGTTGATGCTAATCAAAAAATAAACACAAGAATTTCAGTTAATCGAGTTAAAACATGATGCCAAAAATTACCAATTCTGTGCCTGTCATTAATATCCGAACACATATGCTGAAGGTAAAGAAGCAGGTTTCCTATACAATCTTGAGTACAGTAGTGAGCGTTTTCCATTTTCCCTGAAATCTTTATTTTGAGAGGTTTTCAACAAATTCAAAATATATACTTCTAGATATATTGCTGCTTACATTTCACTCTGTTAAATATTCTCTTTAACCCTCATTAACTGAAAACAAAGTTGTGTTTGGGAAGCTTGAGAAACATTGAGGAGAAGATTACTGATACTATAAAAATGTTAACTATTTTCAAGGACAACAGCAGTTAAAAAGTCTTCCTGAGATTGGAGGTCTTCTCCTAAATGTACACATTCATCTTTGAAAAAATTACCAGTGTCAAGAGAAGTTACTTCCTTTATAAAACATATTTTAGTATTTCTGTAGAAATTAGAAAGTAGACTTACAGTATCTGAACAGAGAATCTCAAAAGAGATACAGTAGGGAAAATAGTATGAGGAGAGACAGAATGGACCACTACCTTTCCTACACTATAAGAAAAAAAAGAAGAAAAATCCTGGAGTTCTATTGGAACTCTGGTAATGTAATGTTGGACAGACTTTCAATTAAGACACAGGACTTCTTAACAACGCAAATAATTTATGTTATTTATATCCTCCTCTACTAAATGCATAGTGACCAGAACTGACATGGGTATAGAATGCAAAAGCCACCCTAATGTTGGCTTCCTTCTCAAGGTGTTCTACCTATGATTGGAGGTTATAGAAGCTTTGAAACTTAGAAGCTTTGAAACTACTGTTTTATGAAGAATTCATCATCTCCTGATTAACTGTGGCAGAAATGTCCACGATAGACTACTTTTTCAGAACCCAAAATAGTGTAATTTCACAGTTCTTGCTAACAGGAGGAAAAGTTATACACTCTAAATGAAAGGTGAGTCTTCTCTTCCATTCACTCCCTATCAAGTCATTGAGTTTATCCAAGTTTACTGCTGTTTAAGTCACAAGGCTTTAATCCTTTGTCCATTGTGAAATAAACAGCAGATTACATTACTTACATTAAATATCTCCCTTTTAAACTACTTGAAACAACATACTATGTAAGTCACTGGGTTCTGCGGTCCTTTAGTTTAATGTGAGGCTAGATTTTCTCCTTCTTTTTTAAGATGTGATTCAGAACACATCTTAAATCTTTATACATTATGTTCAACCTGTAGTAGCATTTTATGGTTTTAGACAATGTGATGTGCTTTTCACTACAGAGCTTTTAGGCACAGTTTACTGCTACACTGTGCACAATAATTATATAAATAATTTACTCTCTTTAGCTTATATAAATTATTTGTTTGCTTAATGTGTTGGAAATAATTTGATGTATAATAGTTGCTGTTGTTATTGTCACCATATTACTACAATAAGCAAGATCTATATTCCATTTGGTCTTCTGGAAACAATTTTTAACTAAATGCAGATGTTTACCTCTTTATTTTAATACTTTAACAAGTTCTCTGCTAATACATACACAGTTGCATTATGCCATGAGACAAAGAATTCAGAAAGAATTTTTTGATTAATCGGTCTCATTCCTATTTAAACCATTATTACCGGTGCAATGTCATTCATACTCTCAGTAACGTATTGTATATAAGAAAAAATGTCATCCGTGCAAAACAAGTAAAAAATGATTGCAAAAGACCCATCTGACCTCAGAAGAATATAACAGAATTTTTACACAATCTCTCCATTGTCATCGTCATGCATCCAAGTCAGAGACTCTAAAATAAGTCAGAACAGTTTGCCTATCTTACTTCCTATGAGCAATATGGCAGAATTTTCTATCCTGCTGAGAATTCAAGACTCATTTCCATATTAAAAGTACAGAGATACGGAGATTTCTCTCATAATTACGAATAGTCTATTGACCTAACACTTGTTAAGTCAGGAAGATCAGACAGATCTTTTCTGTGAACAACAGCTATTTCAGATAAAAATAGCTTTCAAGGCTATTGGAAAGTGAACTATATAAAATCTACAATTCACCTGCTACAATTCTTTACCCTCTTGCAAGAAAGAGATTAACTCTTTGTTTTCTCCCTCTCAGTGTGTGTGCCTCCTGGCCTTACTATGTACTATTTCAACCCTGCTAAGTTAGAATTACTGATTTCTGCATGGCTTTCCTGTGCAATCATCAAGGCAATAAAGTGATAAGAAACATGTTTTCATACCTTATGAGAGGTCAGTGTGGTGTTACCTGCCCTTTCTGTGGGAAGCTAAGAATCAGGTAGACAAATGACTTTCTCAATTGGTGTCAATGGAACTGACAAGTAAGATGGGTTTGGAAGCTCATGTCCAAATTTTTTATCTCTTTATCATTTGTCAGAAAGCAACTCCTTAATTGACAGTCAAAAAAGTAGACTATTTTTACTCATCTATTTTTTCAGGAAACTAACTGTTGGTGAATTTCTGTATTGTGTTTAGACTTTAGTTTGGTCTTGTAGACAGGAGCACCTTTCACAGCAAAATCACTGGTAAAATTTTCTTCCCTATTTTCAAAATCACAAAGTACACCAAATAGAAACTATGTTCAAAATTTCTGAGTTTCCATGGTATTTGAAAACAAGTAGGAAAAGAAAAAAAAAAGTTACCATGTTTCCTGAAGAATCAGAAACCATTTTGTTCACCTCTAGTAAGTCTGAACCTTATTTTTAAAGATGTCAAAAAAAAAAAAGGGACTTATTCCAAGGCTATTGCTGGAGCATATTTGTCTTTAAATTTATTTTCTCTCTTTGGCTAGCATATGTTTCTTCCTATAAAAAGAAGCAATATTAACAATATTTAGGCTCACTCAGCTATTTTCTTGTTGGAAAACCTAAGCATGTGTCTTATTATGCTACGTAAGTTTACACTTTTATCTAAACGTACCAGATTAATGTCATTTGTGTATTTAAAGGGATTTCAGAAGTCTTTAGAACTGTACAACTGTTCAGTTTCAAGCTCATGTGCACTGCTGAATGAACTTTTACTACTTCTCATTTATCAGGTGCAAGTGATCAGGTGCTGACAGCAGCAGTGTTGGCTGCAGGGGTGGCCCCTGTGAAGAGAAGTCGAGGTTGCCAATGGCTCCACCACAGGGCACAGCTGAATCCCTCAGCCATGGGCAAGCACCTTGATGAAAACCTTGGTGAGAAAGGGAAAAACGCTGCCTGGCTGAGTGAAGGAAATTAATTTTCCCTAAGTCAAGATTATTTTGCCCATGATAGTAATTGGTTAGGGCTTTCCCTAGCTTTGTCTCAACCCACAAGCTTTTCTTTCTTATTTTCTCCCCAGTTCTCTTGAGGAAGGGGGATTGAGAGAGTGGCTGGTTAAGCACCGAGCAGTCAGCCAAGGTCAACCCACCACTTCATTTCTCTCTGAACAGTGTAATTTTATGTAATCATTTTGAAACTTCTAAAACACTAGAGCATGTAGTGTCACTTGACACTATTTGTTCAAATCACAGCTGCTGTTTCATCCAGTAGCCATTGCAAGTTTTCAGCAGTTAAGCAAGAATGAACAATAACATCAGATTCCCAAGGTAGTCATCTGTAAAAAGAGAGGAACATGCAACCATGATCACCTATTAAAAAAGTAAGTTTCTGTGGATTTTTCTCTGTGGCAATGCAATTTTCCAAAGGTATTGTAACCTGATAGACTAGATAATATAAGAAATATTCTTATACATGTATATTGACTAACTTTAGCTAAGAAGAAGTTACATAAGGAGAACAGGATTTTAGTTTATCTGAGGCCCACTTTGCTGTCTGTGCCTTGTGAGATGGAGGCATAGACAAGAAGTTAATGAATCACCCAACTCAGACCTACTTGATGAGTCAGGCTTTGTGAAAACAAAAGCATAGGAACCTGACAGATAAGAAGACATCTTGGGTGACTATTCCTCAGACCACTGGAAGACCATTACCTATGCTAATTGAGCATGCACAATTAGTTTGTAAATATTTTAATTAGTTACTGGAAATGTAGTGTATAATGAAACTTTTTACTGGAAATGTAATACATATGTAAACTTTTATGTCATGAATATGTATGTGTAAGGCACATATAAGCTACTGCCAACCGCTAATATTTTGAACATTTGCTTTATGAAATGATTTGTGTTTGCTTCCAATGCTGAATTAAAGAATATCTTGCTTTCTAGCTCCTACAAATTGACCTTAGAAATTTATTGTTCCGATACATCAGTAACAGTATATTCAGATGCGTTCCATATAAAACACTTCCTTTTTTCCTGCAATTCTGTGCCTCATGAAGGACCCAGCTTTCAAACTGGGTAACAGATAAATATTAATGAGACACAATCTACAGCTTTCCAAGTAAGTGATTGTGAGTGTGTATATTAATTAATCTGTCAGGAAGAGAAAAAGTAAAAGAAGGACTATTGAATCTCTGAAATTTTAAAAGAATTTTTGAACAATTTTAAAACTTCTAGTATTCAACTTTTGTAAGGCATGACATAATGGTTTAGCATTGGCAAAAGATCCAAAGGAGACTCAGAGTACCCACACATTAAGTTAATTAATGTAAATGTTACTGCTTAATTAAAATCCACTAGCAAAGAACAAAAGAGAGTAGCATCTTGCAAGTCTATTTTCTATTTGTTACATCTTCCTTGACTCAAAATTTTGCATTAGAATTTCTTTTATGGTTCCTGTTTCATGAAGTTTAACATTGTATACATATGTGAAACCAGATACTTATCATTAACAGTTACAAGCATTGTTTCTTTGAAACTAAGACTCTTGTTTTGTTTTTTTCCTTCTTGACACAAAGGTAAGTTCAGACATAATCCCTTGTTACTTGTTCTAGGAGAACATGACTAACGCTGACCTATAATAACTTATTTAATCAAACCTTTAGCATTTCTATTTCATTGTTAAATTATATGAGGCTTAAAACATCAATTTATCTACTGTCACATCCTCTTCGAGTTTTTCTGGATTTGTGACAGTAAATAACTTGCATTTGCAGCATGGAGACTGCATGCTAACAGTATTTTAGAAAGCTTTTCTCTAATATTCAATTATCAATCTATTCTGAGGATACATCACTACAGTAGAGAGATAAGGAGCCTAAGCAGATTTCCTTACACTCCACAGAAGTGGACAGTTCTATGTCTCAACAAGTTAAGTACAGGTATAAGTATTGGAGAAATAAATTCTAGATGAATTCAACACAAAGGCAAAGATGGCTAGGAGGCAGTATGCACAGAAGAGTAAATCATCTCAAAAGGGACTCTTAATCTGTCTTTCCAGCTGCTGAGTTTGGTGATAATCCTTATTTCTTCTCCATTCCCACTCTTTTCATGATTTCCTTGAAATCTTTGTGCTCATGCAAAGCTCAGTGGTCAGCAGCAGAAAAGGGGAGAGACAGAAAAGAGGATTAGAAAGTGATTGCTGAGTTCAACAAGGAGAATCACAGGGCACTGGTAACTACTCACTCGGTGATCAGCTATCAGTCTAAACACTCATTCTCTCGAATGATTCTGAGCTGACTTCAGCCTGGCAATCACCCTTCTCAAACAACTTCATAAAAGAACTAGTGGTCAATTAAACCAGCCATGTCTGATTCATATAATTTTCACATAATATTCTCCTACTTTTTAATAACAGCATAAGAACAGCCATACAGAGACAGCGTAACAGTTCATGTGGCTCAGTATCCTGTGGAGTACTTTCCCTCTAGTGGAGCAAAAACAGTGCCTGGGGAGGCATAAAAAAAAAGAGCAGTCATATAAGGATAAGATCCCCACCCCTTCCTTAGTACTCCAATTTCTAGCTATTTTCAGATCAGAGGACTTTCTGAGAAGAACATAATTCCATATATGTCATTACTTCTATAGATTTCTCTTTCATTTTCTTGACCTGTCTCTACTTGAATCCTAATGGGCCATGAACTGGTGTCTCCTTGTGTATTAAAAATAGATTTTGGCCTATTATTTTCTTCTGGGTGCACACATGCTTCAGTAGCATTATATGTGCATCTTGTCTCTCTTAGCAAAACTCAAAGTGAAAATGCTCTTGTTTTCAAGTATGTAGCACCGGGAGTGTGGCACTCATAAAGAGACAAATTTTAAGAGCAGGTACTGTTGAAATGCTGATACATCTGCACTTGCTTTGTAGAAGTAGATTAGTATCTGTAAGAAACTCTTCCTATGGACTTTCAAACAGAAGTGTAAACAGTAAAAATACATCCTGATTGCCTATGGTCAGAAAATATCTACTGTTTCTTTCCTATTCAGTCAAAAAATTCAGAAGCATGGAAAGTATTTATTTATTGAAGATGTATTATACAAAAAGGAGTCTTCATCCAAATTAAATGTAGAAATATTGTAAATCTGTTTTTTGATTATGGTCCCTACTTAAATATTCACGATTGGACACAACACTGAAGCAAATGAACCTGTACTTATTAACATTTTCTGATATTACCTGAGCTACCTTCACTACCTAGGGAAGCTTTAAGCAGGAGGCAGGGCAAGTTATAGATATACCTTTAGATCTGAATTATTCTGTAATTCTGTATGCCTAAATAGAAAAAAAACACAACCAGCCAAACAAACAAAAAACCAAACCCAAAACCCAACCAATTTATAAAGAAATCTAAAAATGTTAATAATGGCTAATTAAATAATAAATTGCCAGATTTTATTCAGATTAGATAGTCTTGACTTTAGGTTATGATATTGGATATGTAGACATTGTAGAAGTAAAGTTTTAATTTGAAGTCCTTATTACTCTAACTAAATGAGACATTCAAGTGCTTGTAGCGTAAGCAGAGCACAGAGTGATGACTGAATTAATCAACGGTTCAAAAGTAGAGTCCAGAAACAGAATGTTAGACAGTGCTTCAAACTATGTTTCCAGTCGAATTTCTCAGAAGACAAGAGAATGTAGATTTCAGTGAAACTTCTAATAAATTTCCAGTTAGGTGACTATTGATTTTTAGAATACATGTTTATCTATTTTCTTCTCCATAGAAAAGAGTTGAAATTTTAAATGGTTGGTTGGATGGAAACGTCACAACAAAATAAACAAAGACAGAAAAGTGAACTGATGTAGAATGCAAAAACCTAGGATAGGTTTATCAATTGTATTAGCAGCTTTATTTGCAATTTTCTCCTCATTTCTGAAAACTTACTCAGCATAATATTCAACAACTAGCCTTGATGAATATTACAGCTACTCAAAATTACTTTTTATTAAAATATGTATGTAGATAGTTACAGGACATTCTGTTGGTCCTCCAAATTGGCTAAGCATTTTTGAAATGAATCATCAGTAAAAGTGCATACTAACTAACAGGTAGAAAGGTATCTGCAAAACACATTTTTAGTATTCCAGACATGTAAGTATTTTGTGAATACTGTTCATTATCCAAATACTATTCATTAGAATGAGACTGATTCAGCTCTGCTATGTGCCACTGGTCTCCAAAGTAAACCTTTTCTTTGAAGGATTATGTGCAATTTAAATGGTGCACAAACTGCAAGTTTGCTGTCAATAAGGTGTGAATGCGTAGCAAATACTATTCTTAAACTCTGTTACCCCATTCCAAGATCTTCTTCCCTTTCATTTACTTCCTTACTACTTTTGTACCACTGCTTCTGAAATATTGCATTCTTATGTAAGAAACAGAGGTCTCTGGTCTTTGCTGGAGATTTGTTTAAAACACATTTTCTTCCATTTACAGTTTTCTTCAACTTTAGTTTACCTCAGAACCTCAACTTCATTTAGTAGGGTTAATTTACACAATTGATAGGTTACTACTATGTATCTCCTGAGTCCTTTAATAGTTTTGCTCCTTTATTTGAGTATTTACTGCAGTAAACCTCACTTGTGAGTGATAGATTTTTGGATGTTACTTGTTAAATACAGAAAAACAGCAATTTATGTAACTTTTCACAAAGATTTGTTTATTTTACTTGCTTGCCACCTGAATTAATATAGCTTCAGGGCTTTCTTCCCTTTGCTGTACATGCGCAAGTCAAACAATCTACTCGAGGAATTCTACACAGTGTTTACTTATGTTAATCTATATGTAATATGGAAACAATATGTATTTTTTACAGTGTCAATCCAAGATAAATATCATAAAAATCCCTAGAATAAGTCTCACATTTTGCTATACTATGTAAATTTACTTTCTTCATGTTTTATTTCATAATATCTGCAAGGAAACATGGGATGAATACTGGAGATTTATAATTCAGAATGAATGACATTTTGGGAAAAGGATGAATAATCAAACAAAATTAACAAAAAAAAGAAAAAAAATTTAAAAAATATATCTCTGACCCCATTTCCTTTTTCTTCCAAATTGCTTTACCAGGTAAAAGTCATTGTCAGTAATGCAGCATTCGGGAACTAGGAGCTCTGAAAGTGATGCTAATACTTTCTTTTTTTTTTCTTTTCTTTTTTTTTTTTAAATTTAACTGCAGATGTAAATGAGCTCTGCTTGTTTTATGATATTTACCTTGTAAATTTCTGTCATTATAAGCCAAATTTTTTATTATTTTATTTGATTTATAATATACTCATTCCAAGCAACTCCCATTCAAATTATATTTGATGGATTTTTATAAAGAAATTTCACTATTCTATTAGTTATTAGAACTTACAAAAGAGTTTCTCCTAGAGCAGCTGATGTAGCTTAGAGTAGCAAGTTCTTGTAATTTCTTATGCAACATTTTATGAAAGTGAGTCAACTATAGCTGACAGAGATGGCACCTACTGTCATATTTCACTTTCCAGCTATCCTAGCAGAAAAAAGTATATATAAGCTGTGGAAAACCAAATCAAAGCTACTGCTGAATAAAGCTTAAAACTTTTATAATTTCTTTTTACATAAAATTTAATGAAACAACCCTCCAACTTTCAAAAGAACCAAGGGAAATTGTGCTGTTGCTTGTGCAATATCAGATTTCAAGAATATTCTTACTGTAAAATTCAGTCATAAAAATTCATTACATTGTACATCCACCTTGAATGGTAAAGTAGCATGCTGTAGATTTACAGATTTTACTCTGTAATTTATTTTACATAGGACTTTCTGACTATATGTTCCTGAGGGCACTGTTAGCTCTGACTGTCCCTGTCCAACCCTCTGAAGCTCCCCCCACCTCACCCATGGACCAAGACCCCATTTATGGCCAGTGAGGACTGTCAGTCCCTGCCCCAGCCATGCTTGAGATGGTCCCACCTGCAGGGCCACATCCCAGCCTGTTCTCAGCCCATCCCCATCTTCATTCCCAGGGAGGTGAAAGATGTCTGGGGCTGAGGCTGCTCCAGTGCTAAGCAAAGGTGGTAGGGGAGGTCCTGGCTGTTAGGCCTTGCTCTGACCTAGAGGCTCCTGGCATCTGGTACTCCAGGTCAGGATACCCTGACATATACTTTTACCGGAAATTTCTGTCTTCTGATTTAAACACACAATTCAACACAAGTTGTCATATGTGTTCTTGGAGAAAAGTGACATAAGACAGTTGTTTCAGGGTGTGCAAGACTGAATCTGTGTTACCTTCTGAACTGATCCCCACAGTTGTTGTCTTCTAAGAACTCCAGATGAAAGAAACAGTAGACTGTTTCAGTAGACTGTTTTAATGTGAACTGCAGGATTGGATCCATAAATTGCTGGGAAAAAAATGTTAAAAATAAATCAAAAGTACTTAAGCACATAAACTAGTTAGGGCCAACAACAGTCAAATGTGTTTACATTGATAATTTAATAAAAGCTAGTATTTTTTAATAATCTCTGCCAAATTTATTTAGTGAGTTAAGAAAATATATTAGTGTCATGAGATTTTTTTAACAAATTTAATTACTTGGGAAACTATGTGAAAATACACTGTATTTGAGGACATATTTCCAGCGTCCACAAATGTAAATGGAATGGGCATCAGTCTTCCTTACAAAATTATATTAAATACATAGGGTAGACATCAGAGACTGTTTTTCTGCTGGCAAATAGATATGATGAGAATTGTACAGATGGTGCTATGTTGAAAGCCAGGAGCTGGGTATACAGCTCCTTGAAACTGACCAAGTTCTTTGAGATTTATGTCTGAAATACCATGAAAAATAATCTGTCAATGGTGCTATCTATCTTTAGGCTTAGCTGCTATTCATGAAAGCGCTGACTACATCTCTTCACAACCTGGGTTACGAGAAATCTCTAAGAAAAATTCTTATATGACTAAC
This sequence comes from Mesitornis unicolor, assembly GCF_000695765.1. Lineage (NCBI taxonomy): Eukaryota > Metazoa > Chordata > Aves > Mesitornithiformes > Mesitornithidae > Mesitornis > Mesitornis unicolor. Next base: position 27,563 of record NW_010204195.1, read on the forward strand.
CTCTTTATATCAGTGTATAAAGTATTCCTTGAAGATAAACTCTAACTTGGTAAAGTCAATTGGAAGTTATGTAATTCCAGTAGAGTTTAACATTTTAAATTATGTTAGGGGAAAAAAAATGAAAACAAAACAACAAAATGAACCAAATCCTTAATGCTCAAGTAGTATATTTTTACAGCTGCCTTGAAACATCTATGAAGACATTTTAAAAAAACTTGTATTTTCATTAGTCTGTGAACTTTGACTGGCTTATCACTTAAAATATGGCTCCTGAAATCACAATCCGGACACAATGAATGTGTAGAAATACTTTTAAGTTTATAAGTAGTTGTTGTAGCTTAAGCCCAATGGTTAACAGCACCACACAGTTGCTCACTCACTCCTCCCCCACAGCGCGGTGAGGAGAATGGTCACTTATGGTCATGGGCAAAAAACCAGACTCAACTTAAGGGAAAATGAAACAACTTAATTTGTTACCAGTAACATCAATGTAGAATAGTGAAAGATACAATCCGATCTTAAAGTCAACACCTTCTCCCACCCCTCCTTTCTTCCTGGGTTCAACTTTGCTCCTGGTTTCTCTGCCTCCTCCCCCGACAGCAGTGCAGAGGGAGAGAGGGAATAGAATTTGCAGTCAGTTCAGCACATGCAGTCTCTGCCACTCCTTCCTCTTCAAGAAGGGCTCTTCCCATGGAGTCATGGTCTTCCTCAGGATAAGCCACCTTCTCATGTGGTCCATTGTTAAATCTCCATGGGCTACAGGCAGGTGAACTTGCCATCTCACCACAGGTTGCAATGGAACCTCTTCTCCAGTGCACCTTCTTTCCTTCTTTCTTCCCTTACCTTGGCGCTTGTGTAATTGTTTCCCTCACATCCCACTCTTCTCTCGACTGCAGGTTTCTTCTGCTGGTTCTTGAAGAGTTAGCAGCTCTTGAGCTGGGCCTGAAGCAGGGCTTGAGCTTGAGCTGAAGCTGGGGCTGGACCAGATTTAGCTTCCAGAGATTATACAATTTATTTTTCCCCTTGAGCTCCATGAAGAGTTACCTGTTCAGGCATACTGGTCTTCTGTCCACCTTGTTTGACTTATGACACAGTGGAATTACATGCTCCTGTGTTTCCTAAAGACTGACCAGTATTCATGGACTCCTAAGCCCTCAAAAGCAAATTCCAAGGGTACTTTGCTAAATAGCTCCCTGAATAGCTTAAAGTTTGTTCTCCTGAAGTACATGGTAGCAACTCTGCTGTCTTCTCATTACACTGAAAATTTTAAACTCAACCAGTTTATGATCATTGTGGCCAAGAGCGCTGCCTACCATTACATAGAGTCCTTCTCTATTCATAAAGAGCAAGTCTAGGAGGGTAGTTGGCGCACTGAGTACCTGTGCAAAGAAGCTATCTTCTACAAAGCTCAAGAATGTCCAAGACCTGCATGTAACAGCAGTATGATTTTCCCAGTTATGTCTGGGAAGTTGAAATCTTCCATATGGACAGGGGATATCAATACAGAAATCTGTCCTAATTATCTATGAAGTCACTCATCAGTGCTTACATCCTGGCCAGGTGATCGGTAATAGACACCCACTACAACATCTCCTTTGTTTTCCATCTGCCTAATCCTTACCACATCACCACTAACTGTAGGGGATGTGCGATCAAACCTCTCACTTAACGTATAGTGCGACAACTTCACCTCACATGCCCTGTCTATCCCTCCTGAACATCCTGTAGCCCTTCACAGAATCACAGAATCACAGAACG